>NC_074719.1:7434141-7719141 GCF_947242115.1 Biomphalaria glabrata
CACACTGCGCATACATTTTTAAAAACAAAATGCGATCTGATTTTTTTGTTGTTCTAAGCTTATCTGTAGAAATTATCAACAATAACGTTTATTAATATAGTTTACTAATTTACGATTGAGCCTGTGGGTTGTAAAATTACATGTAAACTATACCGGTCTCTCTGACAACTTACTAACGATTAAAAATAGTTTTTTTTTTGTTAACAACTAAATATGGGAATTCCCATTATCACTTTATGATTTAAGGAAAAACTTGGAACAGTGATTAAACCTCAACAACAAAGCAAGCTTACAACTATTTACAAAACGTATATTAACTCACTTCATTTATCCATTTATCTCTATGGAATCTTGTACACGTTATTTCTCCCCTTCCTAATCTCAGATCAAGTTGAAACTTTGCACAATTATTCATCGTCGATGACAACATATGAGTCAATCGAAAAATTAAAAAGTTAATTTATCAATTAGTCATATTTATTTATTTATTTTAATTTAAAAATACTTTATAAAACCTTTTATTTTTATAAGCACTTGAATAACTCAGTGGCTAGCACATTTGCCTTCCATCTAGGAGGCCGATGTCAGGTGGGTTATTTGCTTAGACAGGGTATGATATTAAGGTCCTGTATCCCCACCCTGAACAGTACAAAGCAAGAACCAAAAGGTAATAACATACAGAAATACGAGCACCAAATAAATGTTATTCAACTAGACTAATAGTAAATTAACGGCAATTGTTCAATACGAATACTATTAATGTTAACACTAAGTGAACTGACATTAGTTAACAACCCAAGCGGAAGTTTAGCAATTTAATGAACAGATTATGATAAAAATGATGATGTCTTAATGGTACTTACAAAAGCAAGTACACATAATCAAATTATTTACAAAAGCTATAGCACACCTTAAAATGCGGTGCCACAGTCAATCAGGGCTCGCAACGCCCTACATACCAACAACTTCCTACACCTCAACAACGATAGTTACGATACGGCTCCAAGGGCGGAAAGGCGACAATCTTTCCCATAGCCCCAAGCCTAACACCCTGAAACGAAAAGAAAACCTAGATCTAGCGATGCCGCTACAACAAAGAACTTTTCAATAGCGACACTCGCACTGAAAGATCCTCCTTCTTAAAAAAAATGTACCGTTGCAACGGGTAAACAGAAGACTAGCTAACTAGCAAACAACAGAAGCTCTCTCTCTCTTGCGGGAACTAAGGATGACGTAAACACACACACACACACAATATTCTAGACAACAAAACGTACTTACAAGAAACTACTTCCTATATGCTAAAACACCAATATTAAATACAAAAAAACTTCACGCGCGTACGACAGCCGACACCGAGAGTTCGAATTTAGAATCGAGCATATCTCTCTCTCTATATATATTGGTCTAATTCTCTTCGTCGCCTAACCATGTGGGATACGCACGCACGACGACTCTATAACCGTCGATGAAAAAGTCAAGGAAAGATAACTCTTTTATTTCTGCAAGTCAGACTAAAGTTAACCCACTTTGACAATTGTGTCGTTCAGGATTTGTTCACCTGTCACTAAATAGCGGCGTATGCTACGCCGCGGGTCGACTAGTTTTAAAATTGCTACTGAAAAGGCAGCACGGAAACCTTCTCCCAGATACACCCTCCCCCTTTCCCTAAACTGGTCCACAAAAAAGGATAGACCAGTGATCGGCAAACTACGCCAGTTGGCCAACTCAAGCCCATAGAAAGGTTTATTCCGGCCCGCCATACATTTTGTAAAAATGATCAAAAAATTAAAAAAATTCTCTTACGATTGAAAAATTCAAGCTTTTAATATGAATTGAAACATAACACTAATATTGATTTTTAATTTTTATGATTCTAGACTTGTAATTTCGCACTAAGCTTCGATACACGTAAAATGTGCATCAATCGACTGACAGTGACTGTTGATTTGGTGTTTATACTCGGTAAAACTGTCCAAAGTATAAAACCAGTCCTAAATGTAAATACTATTTATTCCAGTGGGCTTAATCGCAGACGATTTCATTCAGTTTGAGTACTCTTTTAATTTTACTACACAAAATTAAGATAACTTAATGCAGGACACCTTTTCGAGAGAATTTTAAAAAAAAAAATCAAAGAAGTCAAAAAAGGATATTTCTTCCACGTGTCTGCTGAATATGAAATATTTGAGAATTCGGTATTGCCTCAAATTTTCCATTTGTCACATATCATCTGTCAAATGAACAAATTAAAAACAGTTTGTTGATGATATTACACTAAAGATTTCAAGCAACAATCAGCTAGCTAAAAGTGACATCACATTCTACAAAAACATTGATATTTTGTATAATCCTGTAGAAGTTGCATTAATTTTAACATACACGGGTGAATCTATTACGAGACGCTGAGATTATAATTTAGTAAAGAATTCCAGTTATAATGGTGGTATGACAGTAATCTATACATCCATTATTACCAAAAAAATGACTCAACTATAGCGTGTTCAGTCAAACTTGAATTATATTATTGTCATATAACTTGTGAAAGACGTTTCGGCTCCTTCAAATGTTTTTAAAAAAAGATGAAAAGCATCTTGACACAAGAACATTTGCAAGGATTCATTTTTTTTCTGTTAATAACATCTATTGATGCGTGACCTTCTTATCCTTAATAAATTAATGTATTGCAAGAACTTTCATATTGATCAATTCCATTTTCAAGTATTATGTTTCACTCATTTAATTATATCAAATCGTTTCAAAATGATGTAATAAAGAATTCTATTTAAGCTATTCTATTCAAACTAATTAATGTTGCAATTGTACAATTGTTTGTAGAAATTGAGATTTCCTATAATCTATTGTAGGCCGGGTGGTATGGTAATGCCGGGGCCGATTTTGACATCCAGTCCGTCACATTCTTTCTATATTTTTATATACTAGTCGACCCACAGCGTAGCATACGCCGTTATTTTGCAGGGACGGCCTTAGGCCAATGCAACCTATGCGACCGCAGTAGGCCCAGCGCTTTCAAAGGACCCGCGCTAATTCTAGGTGTAAATTATTAAATTAAACCATTTTTAGCGGCCCCCGTAAGGGGAAAAAGCCGCTATTAGGTTTGTGCAAAATGTCCGTCTGTCCGTCTGTCCGTCTGTCCGTCTGTCCGTCTGTCACACTCAGATCTCGAAAACTAGAAGAGATATGAAAAATATTATTTCATCATTAAATCCGGCTTGAAAAGTTTAGGTGCAACGGCTACTTTTGGTTTTCTAAAAGCAAACCGTTTAATTTATAAAATTAATTATGCAAGCGATTTTTTCATAAAAATACACCAATTCTAAAACAATTACGTAAATGTAAGGGAGGCAATGTTACAATATGCTAACAAAGATGGACAATTTTTGTGTATTTTCAGTATCACTAAGTCAAATATATTTTTAAAATGTACAGGAAATGTTTACAACAAATACAAATAATAGTTAAAGGCGTTTTTTCTGGTCAACTAGCTGCTAAAATTAAAAGAAAACATTTCTGTTTGTTTATAAAGGCTAATAATGCACTTTGTATGTAAATATCACGCACATTTTTTTAAATGGACTTTTTATGCAGCGATTTTCGTGCAGTAGCGTAACGTCGCAACATGATCAGGTGCTAAACCAATTCCTTAAACTTTTTTTAAAAATCAGATTTTATTTATTTTTTGTTTAGTGCCCCCATCCGAATAAAAGAAGCTTATTTTTGTGCGTTTTGTCTGTTGGTCGGTCTGTCCGTCACGATTAGATTTAAAAAACTAGAACTCTAAAAGCTATTGAAAATCTGATTTACCCTTTAATGTTCCTCCCATAACATCTCAATAGTTTTAAGTATCTAAAATTGATTGTTCCGGATTTTTTTTTGCAAAACTAATCAACGCCAACAAATGTTTGTTTGCTCTTCTAACTTATATTACATTCAATTTCCATGCTTAAACGTTGCAAAAACACATTATCAATAATATGTTGTTCCGTTTTTTATGTAAATAGCATATTAATGCTAAATCATAATCTCTATACTGACTTATATTTCATTAAGTGTAAAAATGTTCCGGATATTGTTTTATAAAACATGAATTATGCCTAATGATTGTTTGAAATCGCATAAGGCTTTTAAAAAAAAGTAATTTACTAGAATTGATTACTGAAAATTACTTTTTAGACATTTAATTTTCTTGTAAAACATAACATAGAAGTTTTGTAATCGATAAAGAAAGTTCCGGATTTTGTTTCTTACAAATCGTCGCCAGAAATTTCCGAATTTATTTAAAAATCTACTAACGCCAAATAATTGTTTGAACTCCCTCTTCTAATTAATAAACAAATAATCTTCTCATTTACGAAATAATGTTTTTACGGATTTTTATGAAAAATATTTTAACTCACTACTCTCTTACAGTACATTTAACTTTCTACCTAAAACATTAAAAAATCTAATTATCGTTAATATTATGTTCCGATTTTTAAGGAAAACAGAATCCAAACACCAAAGTAAGGTATGAAAATCTCTCCACGTGGCTGTAGTACATCTAATTTTTATACGAGACCATCCAAAAAATTTAATTAACGGTATTACATTTATCTGAAATTCTCTTTTTCTTTTACTATTTATACAAACATCCGGAACAATCTATTATATAAACTTTTCAATTGTGTTCATACCTAAAAATTATTGCGATGTTTTGAAACGTAAAATAAAGGTTAATCAATTTTTAATAACTTTTAGTTGTTTTTTTTTATATCAAGATAACGGACAGACCGACTGACAGACAAAACGCAAAAACAAAGTGGCTTTGATCCTTTTTAAATAATATCTATTAGAACTCAGTGCACCAATGTCTATGAACCCTCTTTAAATATCTCGTGTAAATAAAGACATTTTTTTTATGGTACCGGTACTAGCCTATTGTGAGGTAATGGAATTTTTTTTTCTTTGACGTCATATGAATGGACTCTTTAAATGTAATGTTAAAAGAACGCACTCGGTGCACCAATGTCTATTAACCCTCGAAAAAATTGCTTGTATTAATGAAAACATATTTTAGTCTAACTAAGCCGTGTGACGTAGTGTTTTTTTTTCCTTTGACGTCACATGGAATGAATTCTTTAAATGAAATGCTAAAAGAACGCACTCGGTGCACCAATGTCTATGAACACTCGAGAAATGGCTCGTGTTGATAAAGGTGATTTTTAGTCTAGCTAGGCCTTGTGACGTAGTGTTTTTTTTTTCCTTTGACGTCATATGGAATGAATTCTTTAAATGAAATGCTAAAAGAACGCACTCGGTGCACCAATGTCTATGAACACTCGATAAAAGGCTCGTAATGATGAAGGCGATTTTTATTCTAGCTAGGCCGTGTGACGTAGTGTTTTTTTTTCCTTTGACGTCATATGGAATGAATTCTTTAAATGAAATGCTTAAAGAACGCACTCGGTGCACCAAAGTCTATGAACACTCGATAAATGGCTCTTATAGATGAAGGCGATTTTTAGTCTAGCTAGGCCGTGTGACGTAGTGTTTTTTTTTCCCTCTGACGTTATATGGAATTAATTCTTCAAATGAAATGAAAAAAGAACTCGGTATAGTAATGTTTATTAAGCCTCGTTATGTGACTCGCGTTTAAAAAAGGAATGATATCTTGATTTAGATCTAATCTAGATTTTTTAAACTAGATCTAGATTTTTATTACAGTATATCTAGATCTGGATTTATATTCTAATTAAAATTATTTTAGAGTCTAGATCTAGAATTTCTAGATCTAGTTTAGACTAAAATAGACTAGATTAAGATGTAGAATTTCAATTTCTAAACTTAAAGTGTAAAAAAAAAGGGTAGATTTTCATTTCCAAACGTTTTGATCAATATTGTAATGTTTTAATATACTAAAACTAATCTACTATTTTTTTATTAAATTTAAATTTAAATTTACGGCAAATGAATCTTTGAAACATTATTACTTTTGACCATCGGATGGCTGCCTGGTCGTGCGGTTTGCGCGCTGGACTGTCGTTCAGATTTATGGATGGCCCAGGGTTCAAACCCTGCCCGCTCCCATCCCCCGTCGTCCTGCGGGAGGTTTGGACTAGGAAGTAATTATCTTCAACTCTGAAGGAACATCCGAAACGTGTAAAACATTTTACATCAAAATTAAATCACCTCTTGAATATTATTTGCGAATATGCAGATCCGACAGGGATCCGACTTCGACGGGGGCCGCCTCTGAGTTTGTGTAACACAAACTCTCTTTGTAATCTTGTATAACTTATAACAGAATTCCAGCAGCCTTCTGATTTACCAGGAGCTCCTGGAAGTCTCCTGAAATTTCCAAAATATACGAGAAAGTCATGGAAATCTCCGGAAATTATTAAAATCTTTTGAAAACTCAAAAAAAAAAAATTAAAAAATCCTGAAATATATAGACAAAAAATTGTTATTTTGGGGTGTCATTCCGGCCTGCAATTTTGTGACGGGTGAATACTACTTGTTCTCCCCCCCCCCCTCTTTTTTTTCGTAAGGTAACTCTAGTCCATCCGACTTGCAGAAATAAAAGAGTGATCTTTCCTTTACTTCTTGCGTGTCCAAACTCTTGAGCCATGAAGAGAATTATATATATATAGATAGATGGTAACTAAAATAACATGTAACCAAAAGTGTAGCAATCTGTTAAATATACGCTTCATAGTAGTGGAGAGGGGTAAAACGGGTACCGTTCGTAAAACTACAATCTTTTAGCTAAAATTCCGCGCTTAGTTTTTTTTGTGTGTTTAATATTATTATTAGACCGATCAGAGGAGTTGCCCAAAAGCCAGGATTTGTGAATTGATCACGTTTAAGGGGTAAGATAGCTGGGACCATTGCAGCATAGGGGAGTCTGGAAGGTTCTCAAACACCCAAACAGAAAGGACAAAGGTTGGCAGTTAAACAGAAAGGATCAGGCAATTTTGGCACGGTTTTGCACGTGAGAATGTCTCGATAGGAGCCTACTTCGCTAGGATCCGGGAGAAACACGATCCCAAATGTCGAAATTGTCACACGAGTGCTCAGAAAAACATTCGAAGATATTTCTAGTCTTGGATTAGATGCGGGGGTCTTGCCCTGTACGGAGACGTAAACCGTACAGAACACTGCCAGATACCTGAACCGTGCTATAAGGAATTGATCTCAGAATGAAGCCTTAGTGTATGTAGGCTTACAATGTTTGATGTCCCAACGTCCAACAGACTAAGGGATAGGTGAAGGTGAGGGCTGTAGAATCAAATGTCCAATCTCTTAGTCTTGTAGCAATATAGCGTCATTGGAAATGTTTATTTTATCAATTTCAAAATCACACCAAATCTTCCTGATTTCCTTTTTTACATTTTTTTCTTAGGTTTCATTTTATCTCCTCCACATTTCTTCATACCACATTCACATCTTTTTTTTTACTGTATTTTATTGCTTAAAATTGTCTCAAACGGATCTTAGGAATCAAAGAGTAAACAGTGAGCAGATTATTGTGATAAACCTTTCAGCTTGAAAATCCCTAATAGTACATGTTAGATCACATGATTGCATAATTTGAAAAGATCTATACATGCGATATTATTGACACGATATAAAATTATGAAGTCTTTCATTATCATCAACTGTAAAGAGGGAGCCATAAATTATTTATGTTTAGGGTCTTCTTAACAGATAATTGTTATAGGCCTAATAATAATAATAATTAAAATAACAACAAAATGGCTCTACGAGAATATAGCATACATAAACACGAAGGTTAATATGACAAACTTATCTATAATGTTTTGAACTGTTAGGTCTTAATGTTCTTCTTGAATGTAGTGAAACATGTTGTTTAAGATCAATGGGGAGAGAGTTCAAATCCTTTGGTTCATGCACTCAAAAAGCCCGCAAACAGTAACGTATGAGGGAGAAACGTCCAACAACCAGAGGCGTTGAGTCTATGGAGCTCTCTGAGAGACATATGGAGTGATCAGGTCACTAAGCTACTAAGGCATATAGATACAGAGAGCTTCGGCCTACTCACTGCACACTTGAAACTAACAAGGAAAGACATGTAGTTTTCTGTTATTGAGGTTCATGTTAGAATTAACCACAGCTTAATGGAGAGTTTCATAAATGGCGCATAAACAACAAATAGCAAAGCTTTTTTGGCGTATCCGGTGTAGAGAATAAAGGAAGTGAAGCTAAGTTATGTCATTTTTGTAAAGCTAGGATTTTTTTTTTTGAGAACTATTTAGCTCCGAATTACATTTTTCTCAGCTTTTCCGTTTGCAGCTTTTATTTAGTTGGCAGAAGTGACACTCATTTTAAGCGTCCTTGACATTGTTTAGCTTTTCTTTTTCCAATAATGCGAAATTAAAAAATGAAAGCAAACTGAAGAACAAGAAACAAAAAGTCTATAAAGATTTTTATTTTGTATTATCTTCAAGCTAGAACTAAGATTTGGATATAGATCCAAGACTCAAGTATATTTATAAATAAGTATCAAGCCTCTTATTGAAACTATTGAATAGTGTGGGAAAAGTAAAGGGAAGTTAGCAATTATTGACACCGGACATCAATCACACAGGTACGGATACTGCACTAATGTATTCCATTAGGCAAACTAGATCTCGAGGTATACAATTCAGTTCAGGGCAGTTTGATTTTTTTTCTTGGACTTTGTAAATGAAAAGGTTAAATTTGACAATTGGAGGCTAATGCACTCAGTCGTGGGTCGCCTTATATTATTCGTCTTTAATGGCGGGTCGCATTAGCGCTATTAGAGCATGGAATGGGTTGCCTGGGTCAGCCAGGAAAACCAGTGACTTGGCAGAATTTAAGTCATTGGTTAATATGCATGACTAAATGCATGACGCGTAGGACGTAATCATCTTCTTTTTTGAAGTAACGTCTGTATTAAATATGATAAGATAAACGCCATTGCGGTGCAGTATAGAGTCCTTCGTGAATCCCTCTCCAGTAATTGGTGTAAAAAAAATAGTTGTCGTACTATTAACTTACCAACCATTGTCCTCACATTTTTCTTCTGTGTGATCTTAAAGTAATATTTCAGCTTTTACTTGAATAGATAGAACATACGCAAAAACATAGTAAGTGTATTAATTAGTTTGGATAAGTCATGTAATTAAATTTGTAATAAGCCCTCAGGCGACAATCTATATAGGGGACTAATTTAGCTTATGTCACCACTTCAGTCAAGTACTATTCCTTTTCCCTTGTTTGAGATAACAAACAAATTTATTACCAATAGTTAATTAACTATTTTTTTTGTTATTGATTCTTGTGTTGTCTGGTAAAAGAAATAATTGAGCTAAAATTTCAGCTTGATCCGAGATTGGGTTTCGGAGAAATAACGTGTACAAAGGTTAGGCCAGACAGACAGAGAGACAGAGTGAGTTGATATAAGCTTTGTAATAAAATAATACAGTATAACACGAATTGTCTTGAATTAAGTTAATGGTATCCCAATCACACCTTTTAGTCAACAAGTACCTCAAATAACAACCTTTAAGGCTTACATCATAGAAATGAATCATATGACGAAACCAGCCCCGCTGTAATTGAGTTCAGAACTGTAGCTCCCTCCATGGACAAGATCTGATCTCCCCCACCACCCACTTTGCTCCAGATAGCAAACACTGGCACCACTACAGCCCTTACAAAGACAAATTTCAAAGTACACTTGTCATACTTAATGTTAGCTTTATCAACAATAACCTTATCAACATCGACCATCGGGTTATCATCATTATTGTAGAAAAGTCTTAATGATGTGTGGCTGGCCTCAATGTTATCAAAAACCACGTGTGTGGCTGTGTCCACTTGAAATTCCCACCAGACACTAGATCTACTGTGTGGGTCTGAAGACGTCTTCAGAGTAATCTGTCAGACTGTCATCAACAACTACAAGATAAAGGTCTATCACACTACCAAGACATTTTCCGTCCACTAACATTGAAACGATTCTGGGTTTTTGTGGGTTTTTACTATTAACATGGACAGATTGAACGTTGAAAAAAAAAATTCAGCTTATTTTAAAATAAGATAAGATAAGATAATTTTTATTGAACCAATGAAAAAACAATAACAATATAGATGCAAATACGAACAATCATTCACACACGAAACACATACACACTCATAATCAGCGCTTTATAAATAGACTTCTATGTACTTCTCGAGGACGACAGATGATCTTGTAACACTCTTACCAAAAGTGGGATAAAGGAGTTTTTAAATCTTTCTGATTTGGTCCTAATCAAGAGGAGACGACCACTTCGTTCAGATCTTATGTAACCTAACTGTGGTTTAATGATTTATTAATTAATATATTGTGTTTTTCTACACTGTATGTACCTGAAACCTGATCTGATAATGTCCAATGTAGAGGCTGCTTTCTTTGACATTTCTGTTTGGTATGAGAATGTATGTACAGGGCACAAGTATTTAGTTTGATCAAAAAGGCAAACTTAATATATATGCCAGTGTATCTTCTCTTTTTCAAGGGTTGCCACGAGCAACTGATACCCCTACTGGAATTAGATCTAGATGTCTTTTGAATGCTCAGTGCATTATATCCGATTTCTGCAAATAAAATAGTTCTTTCGCAAGACAGTTAATTAATACAAGAGTCTGATAATGAAACTTAAAGTACGATCTTGTTAATATTCAAGAAACGTTCACAACTATACTAGATGACTTTTAAATGATCCTGTACAGAAAAGCGAAGCATAAGGTGAAAATGTAACTATTAATAGATCAGCTGTAATTCAAGTAATCTCCGATTTTATAACACTATAATAGAAAGACTTTTTGCTTTTTTTTAAAGAGGCTCTTTAAAGGGGAAAACCCGTTTGTAGAAGGTGTGACGTAAGATCCGTTGCTACATTCGTCTACTCCAGGGGTGGGCACATTACGACCCGCGGGCCACATGCGGCCCGCCAGAGTGTTTTATGCGGCCCGCGAACACCTACAGAATTTAGGTGTGCCCACAGATTAAACATATAATAAAGGGAAAAAAATAATTTTAATTATCTTCTTATCTCTTATGATAAAGATAAAAAAAAAACATTGTCCTGCATATCATTCTAAAAAGTTTAAAACAAATGAAGATTATGCTTGTTTGCAATATTTCCAACCATTTAGTCAAAGACATAAACTCAGGCCAGTATTTATTCAACGCTGTGAAGAACTGAGTTGAAATTATTGGGTTGTTTTGGAACAAGATGGCAAATGTAACAACTAATGGAGCCCGTGCTTTGAATGAGTAAATCAGTTGTTTTTTTTTAAATAAATTAAAGAACAATATCCCAACTCTAAACTCTAAACGGGAAAGTTTGCACAAAACTGCATTGAATGACTAACATGTTATTGACCCAATTATCAGCGATCAAACGTATCAGAGCTAGGGGACTTAATCACAGGCAGTTCCGAGAAGTAGGCTACTTGAAGGTGTGAAAACAAAACATTCCGATGTTCGGTACCACAGTAGTGTCCCCTGGGTCAGCATGGGCAAGGTATTAAGAAGATTATGGGATCTCAAGGAAGAAATTGTTATGTTCTTTGAGGGACAGCGGCTGTGACTTTGTTACTAATATTTCTAATGAGGGGTGAAAGATGGACTTGATGTTTTTCATCGTCATCATATCAATGGGTTGATTACTCATGAAATGTATGTACATCTTTCCAAACAAAACTTTTCCATTTCTCCAGGCAAGCAAATGAAAACAGGTTTAATCATTTTCCTTTGCTGAAAAGTTTGTAGTAAAATGGTTGAAAAGTACAAGACTTGTTGAATTTGAAATGCAAATTTTAAGACATCAAGATCTTGAAACCAGTTTTCAATATCCTCACTTCACCATTTAGTGCAGAAGCTAATTCAGCTCCAGACGAAATACCTCCAATCTAAGTAAGACTTTCCACGGGAGTTTTAAGGTTGCGAGAAACTGTATTTCCACACTTTAAAAAAACTTGATGCTAAATTTGTACATTATTTGGGTTCACATAAATCGTGAAAAAGCCTTTTTTGTTTGAAAAAAACAAACAGTGTAAGAACAACTCGATGCTGACAGATAGTAATTTGACAGCAGTCACAAGGATAACAACTAGTTAGCAAGTTCCACCACACTTCCAGAACATTATGCACGAGTGTAAGATTAAATATTTTGCATACAGTACAACAGCACAACAGAATTCTGATTGTTGTGCTGAATTTTTGTGATGTAAAAAGGCCATAACAAAATTTTAAAAAAATTTACGTAAAATTAGTTTCAGAAATCGCTAAATCTTGTTGTAATTCTTCAATTGGTATTGTAAAAAAATATGTAAAAGTACAGTATAGCCTACATTTATATTTTCTAAGATGTAAATACATATTATATATGAATTATATATGTATGCGGCCCCCCATTCTTAAAAATAGGAAAAGGTTGTCCACCCCTGGTCTACTCTATTCAATTGTATTTCTATTTTGCACAAACCACGAACGTTAACAAATGAAAAACAAAATGTACTCATTCCCTAATCGTAAACAAACAACATTTAGCCACGTGAAAATATTGATAAAACAATGGGAAAAAAACGTATCACGTGACAGCCTTTATGGATTACGTAATTTGTATAGAAGAGATAGAGAATCGAGTGGCTAAATGTTGTTTGTTTACGATTGGTGAATGAGGTCCATTATCTAAATATGAACAATTAAGTATACAGACAATTTTCTGCCTGCCCCCACCCCAAACCTGCGCTCTATCTGTAAATTTCCACAATCCCTACAGATGTTTGTAAAGTATCCATCTGTTTGTGGATTTTCATTCTAAGACAACACATGTACCTAAGGCATGTGGTTGTTAGTTGTTGACTTGGTCATGAAGTCTGTGAATATTCAGGTCAATCTTGCAGAGTAAGTCGAGACTAAACATTCATTCAGGTTGTAGTTGGCTCGTTATTACTTCGATATTCTCGTTGTAGAACTTCTAGAGAAACTTTTTTTTTGTTTAGTTTGTTACTCCACGCTCTAAACTATTTCAATGGATTTCTAATAGTTTCGTCAACATTTTAGAAACAAGCTTAGAACATTTTGTAACAAAAAAAATCATTCTAACATGATACAAACAAACGCCAACAAAATATTTTAAATTTGAACCAAACAATGAGATATGTATTTCATTTGATGTTGATTAAAAAAAAGAAAATGAGATATAGGATTCCCAAGTCTAGAATAGGGCATTTAGTATTTATGATCTGTATTGTATATATATATTTAGTTATTTTTTCTGACAGTGCTTATTAAATTCTCAACATAGGAATGGTTTTATTTATGAGAATATAAAAAGGAGCAATTAAAAAAAATATTTTTTTATCGCGGAATATCTGTATGAAATATTTACAAATTAAAGCTCTATTTTATTACAAGTAGATTTAGATTGACACTTATTCTTGATATTTTGCAGAGCTGTATAACTATTTACAATCCGGTGCTGGCAGGCAGATCTATAGTTCCATCTATACCTCATAAAACATTGGTATAACTAACTAGACTGACCACTGGCTACACATATTGACCCACTTGAAAAACTCTCGTTAAATTCGCAACCCACAACTGATAATTAAACAAACAAACACACAATCTCAGATCTTACACACCCCTGCTCTTGACAGGCATAGAGATCTATATGTTCTAATTTTGTGTAGTGATGTAATTTTGAGAAGTAATCTATTTTACATCTCCCCCCCCCCTTTTTTTTTTCTTTAACTTAATGAATATTTTAAAAAAAATTGTGTGCTTAGCGTTGTTTGGTTAGAACAGTGATGTCCAAAATACGGCCCGCGGGCCAGATCCGGCCCGCAACGTGGTCATATCCGGCCCGCCGAAACGTCGACACAAAGTGGAGAAAATCCCCTCCAAAAAAAACAAAGGTTGAAAAATGTATCTTTATCTACTAAGGACTCTCATATTTTCTCTGATGTATTGATACCATGACCTTTATGAACAGAGACTCTGAATGTAGAATCTACCAGGAGAAGTGGGCGGATCTTTACACGTTTGCGGAACATGACAATAAGCCTACATCTTTGTTTTATAAAGAAAGTGTGGCTTTTAAAAAACATATATATCGGCATTATAAAATAATTATGGCGGCATTATAAAATAAATAAAAAAGATTGTTTCACTACAACTAGAGATTTGAGCATCGATATGAATACTAACCAAAAAGAGACCAACACTGGTGCTAACATTTGAAGTAGACAAATGAAGTTATTTTCTGAGGCGTACAAAATATAATCGTCAAATATCAAGTGAATGTAGCACTACATCAAAAGGGTTCTGGTAAAATAGTTTCAGAACAATTTCCTTTAGTTTTTGTAACTTTTGGGTCATGTGGCCCGCGAGACGAGTGTTGGAAATTAATATGGCCCGCCTGTCGAATTAGGTTGGGCATCACTGGGTTAGAACAACAAAGAAGAATGTAGAACTAAATAGTTTAACTAAACAAGTTTTTTTTCTGTTTAGTCGTTACATACAGAAATTTGAATTAAAATCATTTTAGCTGGCACGAGCTTTATTTCAGGGTTTTGTGAAGTTTGAGCATTTCAGTTTCAGGGTTTTGTGAAGTTTGAGTATTTCAGTTTCAGGGTATTGTGAAGTTTGAGCATTTCAGTTTCAGGGTTTTGTGAAGTTTGAGCATTTCAGTTTCAGGGTTTTGTGAAGTTTGAGCATTTCAGTTTCAGGGTTTTGTGAAGTTTGAGCATTTCAGTTTCAGGGTTTTGTGAAGTTTGAGCATTTCAGTTTCAGGGTTTTGTGAAGTTTGAGCATTTCAGTTTCAGGGTTTTGTGAAGTTTGAGCATTTCTGTTTCAGGGTTTTTGAGAAGTTTGAGCATTTCAGTTTCAGGGTTTTGTGAAGTTTGAGCATTTCTATTTCAGGTTTTTTTTAAAATTATCAACAAATGAAAAAGTTGAGTTTCAGGGTTTAATGGAAAAATAAGTGGCCCTCCTGGTTACTAACTGGTTACATTTTCGTGTTGTTTTTTTCGTCCACGAAAAGTGGAAGACTTAGTCAATGAATCAATCAGATCCCATTGCGCCTATATAGATTTCATTTAATTTCGTTTAAACTACAATAAATTTAAGCTGGCCAGCGGCCGTAGCATCTGTCGGCATCTAAAAGCATACTCTAAGTCAGTGGTCTTCAACCTTTTTTGGCCTACCGCCCCTTTTTCGAATTTTTTCTTAAAAAAAATCCGCCAGCGCCCCCTTCTAAGAAAAACAGTTATAAAGAAGCGTGAGAAGGCAAATTTGAACAAAATATCATCTATTTATTAATTTTTATGCTGTCAATAACACTTATCCCGCTTGGGTGATGACCGCATGCCAAAGGCGATTGTTGTGAACTCCTTGGCCTATGACTGACGAGCTTTGAAGAGGACTGAGTTACAGAAGTGCCCCCCTCCCCCGTGAGCGCTATAAAGATTTATTCAGGCGCCATTTTTCTCTCACTGGCATAGAGGAAAGTACCTGGCAGCATTCTCAGGCAGCAGATAGCCTCTGAGAGAGTTCTTACAAAAACTGCGTGACAAACATTTGATACTCAGAGAAAAGCCATCATTCAAAGGCTTTGTCTGCATAAAATTCGGGAAAATATGTTGGTCGCAGTTGGGTTTGCGTAGTTATGTGAAACACTGGACTCAGCCGTAATCTTCAGAATTAAAGGCAAAAACAGCCAATATGATCATTATGCAAAAAATATGTCAAATAATTTGCAGTGATTACACACAAAAATGTATTGTAAAGACTTTCTTTCAAATCCTAAGAATAGTCTCCGTTTAAATTTTTGAATATTAGGGCGTACTGTTTTTAGGTTTAATTGGTTTAATTTAATTTAGTTATATTATTTTTTTTAATATAAATATTATTATTGTTGAATTCACTACAAAAAGAAATTAAGCTAATGGTAACCTTGTGCCTCCTGCAGTCTGACAATATTAAAAATTTCAAGCTTTAAGTTAGCCAAGGCAAGGCGGAGGTCTCCTCTATTTGTTACATCCAGTCTATTTCTTTCCTTATTCATTAACTTTGTTACGCACTAAATCAAGGTTAACCATGTATGTTTACTGAAAAGCTAAAACATAGTTCTAATTTTGACAACAGTTTTGGAATTTTACTGAAACATTTCAATGCAGGCGCATCTCTGTTGTGCCTCCAGGGGCGTAGCTAGGTATTTCCATCGTTTGGGGGCCAAGGTGCCTGACATCTTTGGGGGCCGCTGCATTTTGCGTAATATTTAATTTGATTAATTAAAAAAGCACTAATTTGCCCCGCCCCCTTAAATGGGGGCCCGGGTGATTTTCAAATTCCCCCCCTCCCCTCCACCCCCACCCTAGCTACGCCACTGTGTGCCTCCTATGTTTACATTCTTTTTACTGAAGACATAGTTTTGTAAATCTATTTTTTTCATGCAACTCAATTTGAACGCCAGTAACAGATGTTTAATAATTGTCATTTATATATATTTTTTAAAATTTTAGAAGCGAATCTTAATTTCTTCATAGAGCATTATGTGAATTGCATATATATCGGTGTCCTTGGGCAGTAATTCATTTGTCAACAAACAAGTTATGTAAGATTGTAAAACTCTTTAAAATAGATTTGATATCTCGATAAAAGAGAAAATGAGATTATCAATAAAAGTCAATCTCTTTCCTAGCAGTCGGAGGTTCGTTTCATTCATTTGTGTTAGATGCCTACCATGTAAAACAATGTTTTTTAAACCTGCTTTAAGTCATCGCCAACCGTTGAATCTTCCCGTTTCTCAAAAAAAAAATTATTTAAGAGCTTAAAAAAAAAGAGCCATAAAATTAACAAACCCCTTTCGAAATCCAGCGAACTTCAGTTTACAACAAGAGTCTAACATCTTTTTCATCATTTGTTTCACAAAACTGTTGAAAGATGCGCTTATTTTCGCTTGGGTTTGTATTTTATTTAAAGTTTTATAATTAGATTCAAATAGAAATGAAATTGCGGGCTAAACTTTTCTTATGTATCATAACTCACTAGGTGAATAGTGAATAGATTTGTTCTTTATTCTATATTACCCATGAAGTCATTGTAGCGTCCAACCACTGATGGTTTCCTATATGTCCTCATAAGCTACACAACTAAACAATTTAGAAATAATATTTCATCTCTAACAGAAAAAAAAGTCTTTGTGTGTTACATATGTTTTAAAATTAATCTAGTTTTAATCAATTTTTCAACAATATCATAAGAATTTTTAAAAGTTATGCATTTTTCTAAGAAGCCATTAAAACATATCCTGCTTTGCCGTTTTTTGTTTTTATAATTGTTTTAATAGTAGATTTTTATAATTGTTCATGAATATTCTTAAATTATTTTTGGATATCGCTATATGTTCGTGAAGCCGACTTGGTTTCATAACCTTATCTGAAAATGCCATCAAAGTAGAACTTACTTTTTTTCTAGTGGCATTTCACTAAATCTCAAGGAAATATTACATGACATACCAGTGAGTTTTCGTAACAACATTTTATCAATGTTTTTTGTTTTTTAAAAAAAGTTAAATTATTCTTTTAAATGTTACCTTTAATGTTTTTTGCAATAAACATTTACATATCAATATATTAACATATGTAGATAAAATAAACTATAATCTAAAAGGCGTATTACCTACTTTATTTATCAAATCGTAAACGTTTATACGCGCGAGTTCCCAGGACAAAAAATACTCTCCAATCATAGCTAAAGAGTAAGAATTTAAAAATAGAAAATGGGATTTCCGAACTCAATTTCTAACGCTGTTTCTGTTCTTAAATTAAAAGCAAGTTAACTTTAATTTGTCTATATTTAGTTTCCCAGCTTTAATGTTGAAGAATTTTTAAATTTGTTTTGTTTCAGAGCACCTTTAGTTTCTTCTTTCCGCCTTTATGCCCAGCGCCCCATTACCGCCCTATTTTGTGCCCAGCGCCCCCCTACCGCCCCTTTGGCTCTGAGCGCACCCCAAAATCTCGAACCCCCCCCCTAGGGGGCGATATCGCCCCCGTTGAAGACCACTGCTCTAAGTAGTCAGATGGTAAAGCTACAGGGTTGGTCTTCCATGCACCTCAGTCTGAGAATAAGGAGTTAGATTTATCTGATTTACCAGACAAAAATGAACTAAACCTACAGAATAGAAAAAAAAAATATATAAACGTATGTTTGTTAACTGATACCACAGAAGAACAGTGCAAATTACAGTTCTCTTAGAATATTCAATCTAAAGGTAACCGCCAGATCTAATTACCGTTCAAATACGTTTGTCTAACGTTTAAGTAGTGTTCAGTTGCTGTTCAACTACTGTTTAACAGAAATTTATCTAGTGTTCAGCTACTGTTCAACTACTGCTTAACAGAATTTTATCTAGTGTTCAGTTGCTGTTCAACTACTGTTTAACAGAATTGTATCTAGTGTTCAGCTACTGTTCAACTACTCTTTGACTTATCTTTAACTGGTTTTCAGCTACTGTTCAACTACTCCTTGGCTAATGTTTAATTAGTGTCAAGCTATAGTTCATATTCCTCAACTACTGTTTAACTAATGTTTAATTGATATTCAGCTATTGTTTAACGATTAATGTTAACTAGTTTTAATCTACTTTTTAACTAATGTTTAATCTACTGTTTAACTAGTGTTCATCTACTGTTTGACTAATGTTTAACTAGTGTTCAGCTACTGTTTAATTAGTGTTAAACTAGCGTTCAGCAACTGTCCAACTACTAATGTTTAACTAGTGTTCAGCTACAGTTTAACTAGTGTTTAACTAGTGTTCAGCTACTGTTTAATTAGTGTTTAACTAGCGTTCAGCAACTGTCCAACTACTAATGTTTAACTAGTGTTCAGCTACAGTTTAACTAGTGTTTAACTAGCGTTCACATACTGTTTAACTACTAATGTTTAACTAGCGTTCAGCAACTGTCCAACTACTAATGTTTAACTAGTGTTCATCTACTGTTTGACTAATGTTTAACTAGTGTTCAGCTACTGTTTAACTAGTGTTTAACTAGCGTTCAGCTACTGTTTAACTAGAACTACCCACACAAAAAGTAGAGAACAACATAACGCAAAGAAAACAAGCTATATAGCAAAGGTGCAACGATGCTAAGGACATCAAATGAATTATAGCATTATAGTTAATAAAATACACTATCATTTATATACGAAAATACATTTACAGTTTAGGATAGGATACCGATAGGGACACACTGGAAGCATTACGAATCGCATATCACACAACATGACACACAATGATAAGATTTAGTAAAAGTAGATTACAGTTTGATTAATAATGTAATATTATATATGTAATAGTTGGTATCAAAAGTTAAAGTTTTACAATGTACGTGTATTTTATGTTTGTCAGATCTGTAACTTACGCATTCAATGCATAAAAATAAGTGAATTAACGAATCATGATACGTTCAAAGTCCAAATACATCTTAATGCTAGTAATAAAAATACATGTAGGTATAATAATATAATTATAAAAATTACAAAATAAAAAAATAAAATACATTTGCAGCTTACAGTCGAAGTATAGAAGCACCGAAAAAACATATAACACAAAAATCAACACTTATTACAGCGTTTCTCAATCTGTGCTTAGCCCATCTCCCCGAAGAGGGATTGCAACGTCCAGACATAACTAAAGAACTTATTTCTAAAGCAACAAAAAAAGTATTTTCATAGTCATAAATCCAATATTAACAAAGTAATACGACATTAATAGAAATGTTTCCAAAATTAATATATTTAAAATAATACAGGCCTACGGTGTTTAATCTTCAAAGTAAGATTTTTTAAACAGTGTATCTTTGCGAAAGCAGTCTGCAACAAGATCGACTCAAGTGTTCTGAAAAAAAAAATAAAAAATCTCTCCACTAACACAATTTTTCTCGACTTTCGACTTTTCTTGTCAGATCGATTGAATTTCTCCCGACTGTCAAAAACTTTTTTTTTGCCCATGATGTTGAGGACTTTTGCGTAACAAAACAAAGTCCGCGACTTACTCAACACCAAGATAATCTTACGAGTATCACGACAGATTTACGAGCGCTATATGTACGTAGAAAATCCTTCACATATTAGATCTACATTTTCAGAATTATTTTTAATAATGGATGCTTCGTGGCATGTTTAAAGAACACAAGGTTGTGGAGTTACAGCAGTTAAAAAATGTAATTTAAACAAGTTCAACATTTTTGTTTAAATATTAGAGTAAGTTAACATTCATATATTATTTGACATCGAAAACAAAAAGGGAAAAATGCAAGTTTAAGACATTTGTGAGACGCATTTATCATATGATAAATTTTAAGATTAGCATAAATGACACGATTAATTTCTTTTTATTTCTTTTAAGTTTCCCAATTTCCCTTTTTTTATAAATTACAAAGCTTATATCTGAATGGAATCTTGTACACAGTATTTCTCTCACTTTCCATTATTGGATCAGGTTGAAACTTTGTACAATTACTCGTTGCCTCTTACATACCATAAGTCAATCGTAAAATGGATACATTATTTTACGAGTCATAGTTAATTAGTTTTGATTTAAATAGTTCAGTTCTAGATAAGGGGAAATAAGCCCTGTAGAGAGAATTAGATTGTCGCCCACGATTTTTTAATTAACAATAGATAACCTAAAAGCTTTTATTTTCATACGCTCTTGGCTGGCTCAGTAGTTAGTATGTGGGCTTGAGCCATTGAGTTCGAAATTAAATGAAACAACTTTTTCATTTTTTTTCATTTAAATTTCTTTTTAAAAACCTCCCAGATACCCCAACTTCCTTCCCCTCCCCAAACTGGTCCACAAAAGTGATTGGACCATAGTGCATTGAGCATCCCGTAAGTATGACATTGCACTAGCAATATTATTAATATTCGAGAACTATTTCAAATTAATTACATGAATGATTCAGATCTATGCTTAATATAAAACTGTAACACAAAATATTTAAAATATCAATATTGTTAGCCTCAACACTTCACACTTTATACTTTAAAAAATGACCAGTTCCACTGTGATTTAATCTTAAATTTGTTCTTGTTCCCCTGTGTGTAAGGTGACTCAAAAGTCCAGTATATCCCAAGCACACAACGCAGGCACCACTACTTCCTCGGCAAGTGCTAGCTGTGTAAGTAAATTGAAATTGGCCTGAAGTTTTATGGATTTTGTCCTTCCATTGACCAATACTGATCATTTTAGGAGATCCATGTGGATGTGACACAATGAACATAAAATTTTCCAAAACTCTGGTAGAGTTTATGTAATTCGTCAAAGCTGTTGTCGAAAATTTCCTGTGAAACTGTTTCCACACTGTGTCTAGTTTCTTTCCCAAACTTTCGTCACATGTCACACATTGCAAATAGCATCTGTCATTGTAATTACAAACTTCACTATATTTAAATGTTACCGTATCAACAATGACATTTTGACTTTCTTTTCTATCGTAAAACAATAATACTGAAGTGTTGTCTGCTTCTGTTTCGTCAAAAACCACATGACTGGCGGTATCAACATCAAACTCCCACCACATACTACTGGGTATTTCTGAATGTTGACATTTTCTACACCAGCATTTTGTGTGTTTTTTTTCATATCTACCTCCAGAATTTCTAATTCCATTGGTGAACCTATAAATCAAGCTAACAATTCCAGTCCCTGTTCTTAAGTTTGTTTTACCCCTTAAGTCGTAGGAGGGGTATTTGACATTTTTTGTCCTTTGCCAAACCTCAGGTCTGCGTGGACTGGTCATTTTAACGTCCACTCTAACTGTCAAGTCAGCAATAAATTTGATGTAGTCATAAAAAATACTGTCAGATAATGCTTTAGGTAGATGTTCTAAACTGAATTCATCAATAGATATATATTTGTTATGATCCTTATCGCAATGTTGAAAATATTGACTAAAATTTGTTTCCTCCTGACATTCACACTCCTGAATTTCATGTTCTCCTGTGGAAAGATGAATATACGAAATCAGTTTTAAATATCAAAATATTCACAATTTTCTCAAATTTGATAACTTTAATTAATACTAATACAGTAAAGAGTCAATTACGACAAACAGATATTATAGGACGGGGTAAAAAAAACAGAAACTTCATACATCTAGTAGTGTAAACAAAAAGATGAGGCTATAAATAGTGTTATAAACCTGGTGGTGGCACATAGAGGGGTAGTGGTGTGAGTGTAGTCAGCCGACGCAAATCGCCCCAGGCCAGCGCTAGACGAGCGGTCAACCGTGACGAGTTACGACGATCGGCCGAGACGAGTTAACAACATGAAGGTTCGAGTAGGATCGGCGTCGTGAACAGAGCTCATTAGCGTCACGAGGGTTGTAGTCATCTGACCACCTAGAAACGTCGAGCGGCGTTCTGTCCGGTTCTAGAAGGCCAGTAGGGACCCTATATAAAGAGCGGAGGTGTCGCAGTCAAGACGGTTCAGAAAGCGGGTTCACGACAGGAGTTCAGAACACGGTCGACTACAGCACAGTTCAACGGTGTTGTTCTGTACGGAGCATTACGACGGTTCAGTGCGGAGTACTGTCAAGTACAGTTGAGACGAACGGCGTCTTGATCTTGGTCTGTGATCGAGTCCGACACAACGAGCCCAAGTGTGTGAAGTCAGTCCCGAACTGTTGAACCCAGTGCAAGCCCGGAACGAGACGGAGAGGCCAGTGCAAGACTTGATACGGCGGAACGGTGCTATCGGAGAGATATTTGTTATCGCAGAGCTATTTGTACTGTTCTACGTGCTGCCAATTGTACAGTATTGGCTGTTATTTATGGACATTAAACCTTTACGTTATTTTGGAGCCCTGACTTGTCAAGTCCTTTAAGTTGGTGGTGTATGGTGCAGTTTGCAGAGAGCCTGGATAGTGAGATTCGTAACAATATGTTAAAAACCCTTTTTAAAGGAATTTTAAAACATAATGCATCAAAAGCTGAACTTTTGTTAAATGACTAACAGATACGAATCAAGATAATATTAAAGTATTTTTTATGTTTCACTGTCAAATGACATCCTTCAAAGTACAGTGGAAGGAGCCCAAAGAAATGGTCGTCGAAGGAAAAGCTAACTGGACAACGTAAAAGAATGAATCGGCCATCTATCTTGATATCCTGCTAAAAACAGCTACTGACTGGGGAAAATGGAACGATTTTGTTAAGGAACTATCACAGCACCCGTATGACAAAAGTCAAGAGCCGGATGAGATGTTGAAAAAAAACGCATTTGTGAAGTAATGAGGTAAAAACTACTAAGTTATAACAAAAGGGAATACTTGACAATAGCACATTTATAACAAAAGAAATGGACTATTAATATAGACCCTTTTGTAGACTTGAGCAAACAATATGGAAGAAGATACGAGAACCGAAGTTCCGAGTGTAATAAAAGTTAATAAACCAAGAAAAATCTTGGAACAGAAAAGAAGGCAAGGAGTTTATTTTATTATTAGAAGTTGTTGTGGCTCTTCCGCGGTGTTGAATGTAATCAATGCAATGATCATGAGGTAACCAAATCAGGAACACCGGCGAAATGCCAAACAATCAATAAAAAGTAGTCGACGCTAGTATCAAACACTCATGAATACTTTAATACTTAAAAAGGGATCCGTCCAATGTCTTTCCGTAAATCCGTATATCTATTCTACTGCTCTACACGAAGCGTCTTCTTTGTAGCGTCACTTAGAGCGTTCTTGTTTTTTAAAGATCTGTCACGTCACTTGTCACTAAGTAAAACTTTCCCCTTATTCCCGAAACAAATACTAAATTCTAATCATGTCATAACAAAGTCAAATGTCTAACAAGAAAACTAAAGGGAAAACGGGAATAAAAGTTAGATGCAGAGGATAATTAATACGTTAAGTAGTGGGGTATATTTTTTTTCACTAAGAAATTTAATAAGAAATATAAAATATGTTTGAAATTACCATAAATTTCATCTTCACCGTTGTCTTGTTTATTAACAACAGACAATGCTGTCAATGAGAAAATGTATTTAATTTTATGAAACGCAATGTAATGCAAAGAATTTTTAAAAATTAAACTAGTTATAAGAAAACCCCGAGCAGGTTGACTTACATGTATTACAAAATGTTGCTATTAAAATTTCTAATAAACAAAAAAAAAACTTATTTAAATGACTAACAGATAAAAATCAAGATATTATTAAACTATTTTTGATATATCACTGTCCAAAGACATCCTTCAAAGTACAGTGGAGTACACAGTACAGTGAAAGGAGCCCAAAGAAATGGTCGTCCAAGGAAAAGCTAACTGAACAACGTAAAAGAATGAACCGGCCATCTATCTTGATATCCTGCTAAAAACAGCTACTGACTAGAAAAATTGGAACGATTTTGTTAAGGAACTATCACAGCCCACTATGACAAAAGTCAAAAGCCGATGAGATTCTGAAACAAAAAAATTAGTGAAGTAATGTGGTAAAAATTAAGTTGTGACAGAAACGAATACTTGACAATAGCGCATTTAAAATAAAAGAGTTTGGTTATTAATATAAACCCTTTTGCAGACATTAGAAATCCATATAGAAGATTCGATAACCAAATACAAGAAAAAAAATACTGGAACAGAAAAGAAGACAAGGAGTTCATTGTATTATTAGAAGTCCAATGTCTTATAAGAAAACTAAAGGGAATAATTATAGGATACCTTCACCTTCACCTATCTTAGTCTTTTGGACCATTGGGGCACCACACAAGATTTATCAAACGTCATTCTCCATTCCTCTGTCTTTTGCCTTTGTTAGAACCTCTTTCAATGGCAGGCCCGTCCATTCTCTTATGTTATTTTTGCATCATTTTCTCTGTCAGCCTCTTTTTCTTTTTCCTGGTACTTTTCCCTAGAAGAAGATCTTTGCTAGCCCCGTAGATTTGATATATGGCCAAAGATTATTATTTGCTTTTTTTTTACGATGGCATGGGGCACGCTGGGTGACAATGATAAAGTACAACATAAATAAAACATAATAAAAGTAATTCAGACCCTTTAGGAAGAAGAATTACTAAGTTACACTTCGCGGACGACATAGGTGGCCTAACAGGGTCAGAAGAAGAACTGGCTGACTTGGTGATGTACATAGACAAATAAATACCGAAAAAATTCAAATTATGGCAAATAGTCAACAGGGTTTTATAAAAGCGGTAAAAGTGTCAGTAGTTTTAAATACCTACGAGCTATCGTCTCAGATGAGGGAACCAAACCTGAACTACTGGCCCAAATCGCACCGTCAAAAGCATTACTTGCTAAACTCAAAAACAGTACCAGGTGGCCGAGCCTCGCTCGGTTAAATAATTTCATAAGGAAGGTTATATACCCGAAGTCATTTTGGGAATATTTTTGTAATTACCAAAATGAAGGATCGGATAAAGACTACTAATCTGAACAGTTGCTTTAATGTTCTGTTAGTTCTAAAAGTAATTGTACATGGCGATTAAATATAAAGTCTCTTAAGTCCTCCTACAGTCTAGACCAGTGGTTCCCAAACTTTTTTGGGTCGTAGACCCCTTGACATTTTCCCCGGTATTTGGTAGACCCCCTGCTTAGCTAATATTGCCCGAATGCAATTTTGCTAATTTATGAACTTCTAGTGTGTTTTTTTGCTAATTTCTAACCCAAGTGAAGACCGAAAAAGTCATAACATATGTAAGTTAACCTCAGTGAATGTATGAAACAAGTCTTTAAAATAGGAAATGTCTGATTTTCTTCTTAAATTTCGTTTCAAATTTAGATCTTCGACATCTAATAACTCTATACATTTGAGCAATTAATTGCGTATTTAGCTTCTGATGACTGCGTTGAAGATATTCCTGCAATCTAGATCTCCTACTTTTTAGCTACTCAGTGAATTAGTAACACCCTGGTAGGACCCAACCATGAAAGGTGCTCCATTTGTTGCTACTGATATAATAGTTACAGGGCTTGCTTTTTTCTTCGAAATAGTCCTACAAAACATCAAATGTGCATTCGATTTTATTATCAATGATCAGTTTTCACAGAAAGAAATTATTTCGTGAATGTCTTTATCCACAAATAAACGAACATGTGCCAATAAACAAAAGGCTTCATTACCGGCACGGTTGACTGGTCCGCTTTCGTGGTCACAACTCAGTTCATCCATTGGCCTTTGGTCTTTTTGTTGCTTAGAGGAATTCTTGAATAATATCAGATGCAGGTTTGTGTACAAAATAGTTTTAAAAACTTCAGCGGTTGGCTAAATCATTCATCTTTTCGCCTATTGTATGATGTTTTCATAATTTTGCAAGATATTTTAAGACACTTGCAAACCATCATATCTTCCTTAAAATGTGAAAGGCATTGTAGGTCTTTTCTCAACTTTATCATCGAGTGTTCAATAGTTTTTCAAATCTTATCAAGGGGGGGTGGGCATTGTCTCCAACGATCCTCCAGCTTAGATGGTTTCATAGTGTCATTACATAAAATGTTGTTAAAAATTTTAGAAATTAACACCACTGTCTACTTTTATATTTAGATTCGGCCATGTTAAATATTAGTTATCTGTAGACCAAATTAAGCTATTTATTGAAGTATTAAAATTTAAAATATTTTTTATTCCAATAATAGAATAAAAATTTAATGGCCTACCTATATTAAAGTATAAATAATGTATATTTGTATGATTTAATTGTTAATTCCATTAATGTGAGATTGATATTAAACTCAAGACCTTCTTAAATGAGATCCACTCTCGTGGACCCCCATTTGTATGTCATAGACCCCCAATTCTTTTTTTCACTGGTCTAGACCAGAGATTTCCAAAGTGGTCTATATAGACCCCCAGGGGTCTACGAAGACTTCCAAGGGGTCTACGAAAGGGAAAACAAATATTGGGGGTCTATGAGATGTCCACGGGGGTCTACGTTAATATATAGATTCCATTTAAACAGGTCGTGACTTTAATTAATTTTAACATCAAATTAATGTAATTCTTTCATAATTAATATATGATTGGTACCCGAGTTGATCCTTTAAATATTTATCCTGCTATTCAAACGAAAAATTGTTGTATCTAATTTAAATACTCATTTAAATAGCTTCATTTTGTCTACATGCAATCAATGTTTAACAAAAAGTATATAGACTGTACAGCGTTGATTATTTAAAATTGGTATTTATTCCTTCCTTGTCATACTAGCGGCTGCCTAAGTGCCTTTTTATACCGATATGAAATCAATTATGCTGGAGGATCATTTGAGACAAT
Source organism: Biomphalaria glabrata (assembly GCF_947242115.1). Classification (NCBI taxonomy): domain Eukaryota; kingdom Metazoa; phylum Mollusca; class Gastropoda; family Planorbidae; genus Biomphalaria; species Biomphalaria glabrata. Next base: position 7,461,483 of record NC_074719.1, read on the forward strand.
GCCTGCACCCTGACAAAATCGATAAAGATTTGAAAAACGTTCGAACACTCAAAGATCAGAATAGACCCACACAATCTCTCTTCGACATCTTATCTTAGAGAAGATAATAGTTTGTGAGCGTCTTACAAAATCTCTTTACATATAGCAAAATACGGAAAACACTATAGGTAAAACATTGATTTTAGCCGCCGTTGTAGTTTTAAATAACTGTTATACACAAATCTACATCAGATATTATTAGACGAATTTCTTAAAGCAACAATACAGTTCAAGGTCACATCTGTGGCATGAGTTATAAAATTAAAAGCTTCTTTTATAATTCTTTACAAACAATATATATAGTTTGGGATCAGCGGTGTCACAGGCTCTGACAGGGTGTAGCGCTGTGTGCTGCACAAACTGCCCAAAGGTTGCCGGCTCCTTATTTTTAACAGGGTTGACCCACAAAATCTTTCCCATGTTCGGGTATAGCTGCAAGGCAGCACAGTTTGAATTCAGTTTTCCTTCTGCTAGGTGCGCTGCAAGCCATGTCTAATGAGCCCTTCCTGCCGAAAGCTTACTGGTTTAGGTACTCACTAGGTACTCACCTTCATCCCTTCTCCTGTTAGTGAAAACAGTTCTGCGCACCCAATATTTGAGCCAGACGTAAAAGATACAAAAATACACGAGAAACTCTTTGCGTAAACTTTTACAATGATACTTAAGGCTAATTAATTAATTGATTACTATTTAATGTTTGAGAACTAATTCATAGAACAACAAATTGCTACATGAAACATAATATCCATAGCAACGGAGAATAGAGGTGCAAAAAAAAAAAAAAAAAAAAAAAAAATTTCCAATGTGTTTGGTGATTCCAGTAATAATTATAAATTGTTATTTTAATTAGTTTTAATTTGAATTTTATCAATAAAAAAAAACCCCACATCTCTATTATGTGTGGCTTTAAATTAGTTTTTCTCTTTTTAACTCACTACACTAAGAAATTAGTTTTAAAAATGTTTTGATGAATTTGCAAAAATTCATTACAAGTTAAGATGGGGGTCTACCGAAAGCCAGAAAACATAGCAAGGGGTCTACGAGACAAAAAAGTTTGGGAACCACTGGTGTAGAACATTGATTAAGCACTTAAAACACATCGGCACATTTAATTTCATTATTTCTCTTTCAGAGTTCCAAAATAAATAAATCTACAATAAGATGGTGCGCAAATGTTTAATTAGGTCTATTGATTTTTTAAAACTCGTTCTTGTTTGCAAAGAAATATTTTAGTATACTGCGGTAAGCCTCGTGACATAAGCAGCGTTTTTCCCGTTTCACGATATGGAAATTTTTCATTCATAAAACATTCTAGCCAAAATTAATTTTTCGATAATGAGACATTTTCAAACCAATAAAACGGTCGACTTCGAGTTTCCTGATGTGCCCAATGAGTTGAGAATTTTTTTCTTACTAATATGCACATACCTTGAAATTTTAAAGAAAATCCTTACAGCCGTTTTCGAAATAAAATTTATATATATATATATATATATATATATATATATATATATATATATATATATATATATATATATATATATATATATATATATATACATATCCTATACTCTTAAGCGAGCAATTCCTGTATATCCTATACTCTTAAGAGAGCAATTCTTGTATGTATGTAAGTATATATATTTATATATAAATTTTATTTCGAAAACGGCTCTAACGATTTTCTTTAAAATTTCAAGATGTGTGCATAATAGTAAGAAAAAAATTCTCAACTCATTGGCCACATCGGGAAAACTCGAAGTCGACCGTTATATCGGTTTAAAAATGGCTCATTATCTAAAAAATAATTTTGGCTTGAATGTTTTATGAATGAAATTTTCTATATGACGTCTATGGGAAAAAAATTGACACCGCTTACGTCACTAGGCTCACAGCAGTACACTAAGACTTTTTCTTCGCAAACAAGAAAAAGTTTTAATGATTCCATTGGCCTAATTAAACATTTGCCCACTGTCTTATTGTAGATTGATCTATTATGAGACTATGAAAGAAAAATAATGAAATTAAATATCTTTATGTATGATTAGTTATTGTGTTTTCAAGGCTTTATAAATTGTTTACACTTTAATTGCGTACACCCGTAGGTAGTTTTTACTTTGTTATTATTTTGCTGGTAAATTATTGCAATGTGTTTAAGCTTCGAAGTCTACTGTCCCATACCAAAACATAGGAAATGGTCATAACACAGCTTATCTATGCCTTTCTTGCACAACCAGGGCCGGCCCTAACATTTGCGGGCCCTATTTGAAATGGATTGCGTGCGGACCAGTAAGGGTAGGGATAAGGATAATAAGTGAAAATAAAGATTTCGTATAAGAAAATAAATTCGTATTTGCATTAAATTTTTATTAAATAAAAGCTGACGATGCCGGTTTTTTTTTATCACGCGTAGGTCTGGCGTTTACCATATTGATTGACACCCCAAAGTGACAATTTTGTCTTTTTAAGGACATTTTTATGAGTTTCAGGAGATTTCCAGGAGCTTCTTGAAAACAAGGAGACCACGGGAACCCTATTATAAATTATAATGGTTTAATTTAATAATTTACACCTAGAATTAGCGCGGGGCTTTTGAACCTTCGGGGACCACTGCGGCAGCATAGGCCTAAGGCTGGTCTTGATAATATTCAGCTCGCGGTCAACGAATTTTCATCACACTGCTGCTTTTTTTTTTTTGGTTAACCTATAAACCTCGGGTAAAACAAAAGTCATGTTCCAGAAGTCACCCAACAAAACCTACTCATCCCAAAGATCACCGCGCATAGACATTCCTTAAAGTGGTAGATAATTTCACATTATCTGGGAAGCATAGTATCAAATGACGCATTGCTTTAAAGAGAGGTTGATATGTGATCAGGGATAGTCGTGCTTTTGGACGCCTCCAAGTGAGAGTGTGGCGAAATAAATCGCTCCGCCTGTCAACCAGTGATTCTCTCAACCCCTCTATGTGGATCTGAGACATGAGTACTTTATAGAAAGCAACTAAGAAATCTTGAACGACTTCACCAAAGACCGCAGTACAAACAGCGATATTCTTGCAAATTGGCATGACCTTCTTATGATCCGACAGTCACGCTTTGCAGGGCACTTATTCCGTATGGGGGACGAACATATTCTTGGCAATCTTTTTTTTTAGTAAGCTGCAAGGTTGTCGGAGTAACAGAGATGCCTCACAATAACGCTTCTTTAGTCTCTTAGGAACAAATGCTCGGTTTTACTTTGTTACTAGGTGCACGTTTTACACGTTTTAAACCCCATCTAGCTACGGTCATAGAATTTAGTAACTGTAGTTTGCTTTAGAATAATATTCCACCTCAAAACGCTCTGTAGGGGGATTTTAAACTCAAAACCATCTGGAGGGGTTTTAAACTTTTTAAAAAGCCATCTGTAAGAGAGGGATTTAAACTCAAAACCTCCAATTGTCTTGGCTACGCTCAAATAATTTTAGTGTGTAATTTGCATCAAACCACTCTGAAGGGGGGTTTAACTCAAAACCCCTTTGGCTACACTCACAGATTTCTGAGTGTGTAATTTTCTTTTTTTATATTGGAGATGTATTTTTTAGCCTCAAAGTCAACTGGAGGGGAGTTCAAACTCAAAACCCCTTTGAATACACTCATAACATATTGAGTGTATAATTAGCTTTGTTTTTAATATTGAAGAGGTATTTTTGGCTTCAAACCTCGCTGAAGGAGGGTTTAAATTTAAAACTGAGTCAAAACCCATTTAGCTACGCTTATAACATTTTGAGTGCGTAATTTGCGGGTTTTTTTTTATACCGGGTATTGAAGAGCTATTTTTTAGCTTCAAACCCTACCGAAGAGGGGGTGGGATTAACTCAAAACCCCTTTGGCTACGCTCATAGAATTTTGAGTGAGTAATTTTCTATTTTCATATTGAAGAGGGGGTTTATCGTAACTTTTGGAGGGGGGTTAAAAATCAAAATCTTCCTTAACTGTGCTCGTGAAATTTGGTGGATTGTCGTTTGCATTTTTTTTTGGTCGTGTTTTTAGAAGAGGGGAATTTATCCGCGAAAACCCCTGGTAGGGGGGGTTTTAAACTCAAACCCCCCTGGTAGGGGTTTTTAAACTCGAACCCCCCCCCCCCGGTAGGGGGGTTTAAACTCAAAACCTCCTTTACTGTGCTGGGGCAAGTGATAGTTCAGTATTAAAATCTCACCTAAAATAAACAAAATTAAAGCAAAAAATCAATCACTAAATTCCGTTCCCACCCCCCTGCGGGGATTTCATTTCGGGGGGGGGGGGGGTTGAACCCCAAACCCCCCTCCCTGGCTACGCCCATGCTACATACTACTCTTCATAAACATCTAGGTACTGTTATTTGAAAACGCGTGGATTTCAGATAATGATAAATATCTGCACTTATAAGGAAACTTGAAAATAAAATAAAGAATATGATGCACATATAGACATATACGAACCCTATTATGATTAGTTTAATTTAAAGTAATTACATTAAATTAACAATTTGATCAACTATAATACCCTTCTAAAAAATAATAATTTAGATCTATAAAACATTAAAAATGAAAAAAATATATATATACAGAAAACCATACATTTGTTTAGCCTCAGAAGCAAAAAAAAAATTTTAAAAATATAGCTTAATTCACTCTTAATATTTATTTTTTATAGCCTTTTATAATATTTCATTATTACATAATATAGATCCAGAGTTTTCATATCATAAGAGCATAACTCATTTTCGTCATTAGAAAATAAGTTCGGGTAAATAATTTTCGTTAATAGATTATTCCTCCGAGCGAGGCTCGGTCACCTGGTACTATATATATATATATATATACAAGTATTGCTCGCTTAAGAGTATGGAATATGGAAAGTCAAAGGCATAGCCCTCCACACTAAAATCAGACTGATGAGTTTCCTGGCCACATTCTTATATGCTTGCGATAGACACTGACTGGAGAGCTAGCAATGGAATAGAGATGCTAAAGAAGGATCCTAGGCATTAAAGTTAAAGACCGCATCACAAACGAAGAGATAAAAGAAAGGACTACATCAGTGATTGGACCCCACGATGACCTGCTAACTATAGTTAAAACGTAGGATACAGAGAAAAAAAATCTACAGGGGTAAAAATATATTTTTTTAAATTTTGCTAAGAAATTTGATTAATAGAAAATATAAAATATGTTTATAATTACCATAAATTTCATCTAAACCATCGTCTTCCATCTCAACATCAGACAAAGCTGTCAATGAGAAAATGTGTTCAACTTAATGGATTGCAATGTAATGCCAAGAATTTTTTTTAATTGAACTAGTTATAAGAAAACACCGAGCTGGTTGACCTACATGCTTTAGAAAATGTTCTTATTGTAATAAACAAGGTTACAAAGACAGTTTGTGTGGAAACACAAACTCAAAATCGGCCCCCGAAGTGGTCCACCCAAGCAGGCTTCAATATTTTCAGAAAGAACATCCGAATGAAATTATATCAAAGACAAATGACAGATAAGAATGGAGAAAGAAGGTTGGCAGATCTTGTGTAGTGCCCAACGGTCCAGCAGATCAAAGGATAGGTGAAAGTGAATGTAAAGTTAGATGTGAACCTGGCCTAACTAGTTCCCCTTTCAGACCTTGTGGTCTATAGGGCAGATGATGTAAAGTTCATCTGTTTTTGTGGCCTACGGTTAATGAGGGTGTCATGTAGCCACCACAACGACCAACCACCTTTACTTTTCACCAACCATCAGAGCTGGGTGTGTGGACTCAGAGGCGCCCAAAGATTCCGAAGTTGAAAATCCCAGTCTTCACCAGGATTCGAACCCGGGACCCCCGTTTCGGAAGCTAAGCGCTTTACCGCTCAGCTGCCGCGCCTCCCCTGCCCTAACTGAAGTCTTATAATTGATGTATTTGTTTTGAAAAGGCTCTAGCTCTTATTCGAATCTTTCCTATTGTTTGCATTTAAATAAAAGGACAAGAAAATGCAGTTTACAAGATTACTTTTCGTTTTAAATTATGTCAAACTTATAATGCATACTAAATAGAATTTTTCTCTTTAAAAAAATAGTAAACATTTGTTTGTGTGTAAATATAGTACTTATTATAACAGAACTTACATAACTTAACAATACAAATATAAAAACAAAAATTTTGACAAAAAATCTACAACCGTTTGCATAGATGTGTTAAAGATATGGAAATCGGTCGTCCCCTCTAATAAAGAGCCTCAGGTGTTTGAGTGTTTAATAGTTAATAGTTGTAAAAGTGGTGTATTTTATTTTTATGAAAAAACTGCTTGCATTAGTGATTTTAAAAAATTAGATTTTTCGCTTTCAGAAAAGAAAAAAGTAGTCGTTGCATCAGAACTTTGAATGGTCTAAAATATCATATGTCGGATTTTCACTATCTTTTCTAGTTTACGAGATGTAAACGGGACGGACGGACAGACATTTCACACAAAACTAATAGCGTCTTTTCCCCTTTCGGGGGCCGCTAAAAAACGATGTATTAAATAGTAGCTCTAATAGTTCTCTAAAGAGGACATTCCCACACATATAAAGCTTGTAATTACCTGATGCAGTTTCATTGCCGATATAATGATCTTTTACTTCAAGGTTTTCCTATATACAAAAATAGATATAACTAGAACATGTGAGTTGATTTCAATTTTCAGTTAATTAATTTCAGTTAACATTTATGTACATGTATATATCGTTATCTGAGTGAACAGAACACTCACAGATATCAAGAAAATAAATATCTGAATTAGGTTCAGTAATGGCATATGCATTATGTATTACAAGTAATACATTTCAAAAATTAAGAAATTAATGCTGTGAGCAAAGTGAGGTCACTGTTAGGTAAGGTGAAGTCAGTGAGAGAGAAACGGTAACTGATGATGGTGAGGTAACTGTGAGGAAACTGGGGTAACTGTGAGCTAGTGGTGTGAGTTAAAGATTGAAATAATTGCAATGATTTGATGGTCGATTTCAGTTGTAAAACGACTATTGTTCAACTTGTAGCATTCTTGTCCTAATACATCTTATACTAAGAGCCTGACTGGGTGTTTGAGGAATCATTCTTTTCCCGTTCAGATCATTGCTACCTCCCTGTGCCTATAGTTACTTCTCTCCAAATCTATGGCTATGTCTTCCCAAGAATTTACATCTAGGTCCTCCTCTTTTACACCCAGTATGATTGCATCCATAGAATGAAAGTAGGTCTGACCATTGTTTCTTATGAGGATGTGGTTCCAATGGTATGTTGCCCATTTAAGAAGACTTTCGTTCGTCCTCTATACGGCGGGCATGATATAGACAACATTGTGTGGGATGATTGAATCATCGAGAGATATCTAGATCTATCGACAGATTGGCATCAAATTGCGAGCACATTCATCTAATCTCTTAGGTGCTCTTAAATATGGTGACAATCTTTTGGATCACTTGTGGCACAGCACTTTCTTTCCAACATTTGCAGATCCATTGAGGCAGAGCTTTAATTGAGATAGTTTCAGGAGACCCTGGAGGGGAGGGGAAGAGGAGATAGGAATAGAATACCATCGATGCAAGGGGCTGTGCGATGATTATTTCAGAATTATAAAGAAGGACTGAAGCAACTTACCTTTGGGCTATTGGGCAGTTTAAAAAAAACATTATTCCAAGAATTTAATATATATATATATAATATATATATATATATATATATATATATATATATATATATATTTGTTTCGGAATTAGTGAAAGTTTTGACTTAATGTCAATGACGTGATTAGTAAAAACAAGAATAGGTTTTTAGAGATAGAACGAAATAAAAGTCGACGTAAACAGACTACTTCCAGGACAACGTAGAAATAAGTCGCATTTGATGAACATATAGAGTTAGTGGACGTTCGATGGTTCCCTTCATTGCTATTAAACTTGTTTGACTCAGTATCATCGTCGACTAACTTGTATTATTAGTTCGGCCTTTCGTCGGTGCTATTGCGTTAAGTACTACGTTGAGTGCTACCTCCTTTTGGTTTATTTGTATTAGACACCGCAGAAGTGCCTAACAAAATACAAAAGTTTTTATAAATATATTTTGTACTTACATGGAGGAAAAACTATAAATAGCTTTTTTTTTGTGCATGCGGTGTAAAAATAAAAGAAGTATTGGTATTGTTTATTTATATTTTGCACTTTTTATCACTGAAGAATCAAATGTTCTATAGTTTCTATATATATTTTCAATATAAAGGAAGATTAGCTGCTACGCATTGAGATGCTGTCAAAACTATAGCTCAGTTCTTGTATTACTTAGTGTCTGTGACGTTTAGTTAAGCATGCAAACCTACATTATAGCTTTATTTAACAACTTACATTTTCAGTGCAGATTTCTTTGATTTCATCTTTCGCCATCTGTATGGACATTCTGGCACCAAATATTATTGAACTGAGATCTGAGAATAGTTTGTTTTCGAATATTGAGAACACATCTTAGTACACACACGCATACATATATACATACGTACATACATACATACATACATACATATATATATATATATATATATATATATATATATATATATATATATTATATATATATATATATATATACCAAATTTACATTCATTTCTAAACAATAACAGGAGGTGAACTGATACATAGTGAGCCTTCTCTAAATTTGAGCAAAAACACAAAAGCTTTATAATCTTGTCAGTTAGATTTTCAAACATATTTCAAATAAAAATACCTAGACATTATTTTTCCTTTACAACTCTATTTATTATTCTTTTCTAGAATAAGGGTATTATAAACAAAGAGTTGTCATATGACTTTAGCTTACTGAAATAACAAAGATTATGTCTATTTTTACAAATAGTTATTTTTAGTTACGTAGTAATATGATATATATATTTAACTAAAACGGTGCGTAAATCATTATGCAGCCATGCGATTTTTTTATATTCATAAGCATTTAATGTTTAGCATTATTTTGGACCAATGTCTCACAAAGGCTGCTAGGAGAAATCATGACCCTTTAACTCAAGAAAACAATAAGAAACTAGGACAGACACGAAAAAGAGAAGTGAGATTCATACCAAGCAAATATTTACATTTGATAACCAATGACCTAGCAGGGTTTACGCCATCGATTAACACGCATGACTAGATTGACCTAGGAACACGCGTAGGACGTAAACATTTTTTTTTTGAAGTAGCGTCTGTATTTGATAATATAAGATAACACGAGGATGGAAATAAGGGAAAGGAAGAAATGCCAGAAAGAATTTGCTGGTAGCGCCATAACGGGTGCCATGATGAAGAATGCTTTCATGTTTAGGTCTTAAGTTGTATAGTCTAATTTTACGAATGGTCTGTTTAATAAAATTGCTTTAACTTTTTTTTTTAATTATTTTTTTTTTAATTTTAATTTCAACACTTATTTTTGTGAGTGAAATAGTGAATCGGAAAATGCTGGGTACTTGAAATAAGCTAGTCCTAAAAAAAATTACACAGATCTTGGGTAAAAGACTCAAATAAAGTACTATAAATGTGTAGTTTCAAATTCTTGTTTGAGGTCCTTTTTTTTATAGGTTGTATCGGGTTTGATTCTAAGTCCCCATATTTTTGTGCAGAATATTTTTTCTATCAGTTATACATAAATTCATAGCCTACTAATGTCAGTTTAATTTAAAAAGAAAACTGAAAAATGCAAAACATGTTTAAGGAAAAAGGTACTTCCGGGCCATTTTAGTTTTGATCCAAGAAACAAAACGCGTTCGCACAATGTCGACCATTTAATTTAGCGTTTTGAAAATAAATAGTATATATATAGTTCCGCAAGGTTGTAAACGCCGGAAGTGGTAATGGTCTTAAGCCTATCATTACCTTTAAAATGCTTCCAATGGCATGCGTCTCAAATAGCCTCTGACAACCAGTCCAACTCCTGGCCTTCACGTGTGGTTCAGATACTGAGCCTGGCGGAACCGTTACTACAGACAGGAGAAGGGGCAAAGGCGAGCAACTGCCGCCTAAACCAATAAGCTTCGGGCAGGAGGAGCTCGTTAGCCTTGGTTGGCTTCCCATATAGGAGAATGAAAACTCTGAATCCAAACCTCCTATGCCTTGCGGCTACACCAAAACGCGGGAAAGGCTTCGGGAGACAACACTGAGGTAAAATCAGGAGCTGGTGACCTTTAGGCAGATTGTGGCTTATTGTGCTACAGCCTGGCAGAGCTTGCGGCGCTACTGATCCCAAACTGTATCGGATATTCCGTTCCTTTGGTCACATCAGCTGTGCGGTGAGGGGGAAACTGCTGTGTGGGCGAAACTGTTCCGACCATAAACAATGCCCAGGCTTTCATCTCACTTAGTTCGAGATGAACCATAGTCATAGTCGTTCTAGGACTGAAGAAGGCCAACCAGTGTGTGTGTATATATATATATATATATATATATATATACTTAAAATTATTGCATAATAATGTCATTTCAATTTAAAAAGAGAACTGAAAAATGCAAAGATATATAAGGAAAAAAGGCACTTCCGGACCAATTTGTGATTCTAGTTTTCAATCTAGGAAATGAAATGGATTAGTCCAACATAGCCCATTTGCGTTACATTTCTATCAACTTTGATACTTTATTATAGGTTAATTCATCAATTTAATTGGTTGTTTAAAATATATACTTTTTCTGTGGATTTCTTACCTCTCAACATTTTCTTGTTTTCTTGTCCCATGCAATTCTTCATCTTGGATCTTACCATCGTCCTTATGTTTTCTGCTGGGAGCCATAACTTGATTACCTTCAAAGAAATAATTTAAATAATACACATTTGAACCATGAATTTTACAATTCCAGCTCTATGATTCGAATGTATCACAATAAGTGTGTGATAATATGAAATTAATTTAGATTGAGTGCAATTTTTAGTCTAAATAATGTATCATGGTTAAGCATGCTAGTGGGTTCTGGACAATCTCTTTTGTGGACTTAAAGTCAGTGAGGGAGTATATGGGAGAAGATTTATCATGTAGCTTTATAGCAATCACAGCTCAGTTCGAGTCAAATCCTAATTAAACAACTCTCATCCACATCATGCCTCTTGAGTCCACTTGTTGGGTAGCCAAGCGACTTTGTAGCTCGACCACAAATATCCCGTTTTAATTGTACTTTATATCCTACTCATCTCGCGCTACTTTCGTTTTTAATAGATATGAATGTATCGGCTTAACGGGTAAACCCATTTTCGCAAAACTACTATTATTTTCGTGGCGACAGAGAAAAACTTGAAATGAACATTAAAGGGAAACTCCGATGGTTTTTCAAATTTGAGTTATTGACATATTGAAATTCTGCGTAAAAAGTTGTAATAGTAAACATTTTACCATTTTTTATTTAAATGCTTAGAAACATTTACTTATCATCAACACGTGCACCTTTCCAAAAATGATCTACAATAAACTTTTGGCATCTACAAACAAACATATTTCTGGTGCATCTTTTACTAGAATCATCTACAAACAGACATATTTCTGTTGCATCTTTTACTAGAATCATCTACAAACAAACATATTTCTGTTGCATCTTTTACTAGAATCATCTACAAACAGACATATTTCTGGTGCATCTTTTACTAGAATCATCTACAAACAGACATATTTCTGGTGCATCTTTTACTAGAATCATCTACAAACAAACATATTTCTGTTGCATCTTTTACTAGAATCATCTACAAACAAACATATTTCTGGTGCATCTTTTACTAGAATCATCTACAAACAGACATATTTCTGTTGCATCTTTTACTAGAATCATCTACAAACAGACATATTTCTGGTGCATCTTTTACTAGAATCATCTACAAACAAACGTATTTCTGGTGCATCTTTTACTAGAATCATCTACAAACAAACATATTTCTGGTGCATCTTTTACTAGCATCATCTACAAACAAACATATTTCTGTTGCATCTTTTACTAGAATCATCTACAAACAAACATATTTCTGGTGCATCTTTTACTAGCATCATCTCAAGCTATTCTTCGTAAATCGGAATCGTAAACATTGCTGTTATAGAGATTGAACGATCTTTGGAAGGAGAAAAGCCGCCATTAGTTTGTGTGACCTGTCTTTCACTTTAGATCTCAAAAAAACTAGAAAAGATTTTGAAAATAAGTTCGATGTCATGATATCTTGAAGCTTGCAACGTTTAGGTACAGTGTTTATTTTATCTTCTGAAAGCATTAACTTGGTCGGTGGGTGTGTGGATGTGGTTCTTGAAAACGGCTTTAACGATTTTCCTAGAAATTTAACAGTTGATGTATATCTTTGGGAAAAGAATTGCAAGCTACATTTGGAAAACTCTTTTTTTTTTTCAAAGCTGGGTTTGATGCTAAAAAAATGCCTCTTTAATAAAAAAAAAAGAAAATTACACACTAAAATTATTTGAGCGTAACCAAGCAAATTGGGGGATTTGAGTTTAAACCCTTTTCCTACAGATGGCTTTTCTTAAAAGTTTAAAACCCCTCCAGATGGTTTTTGAGTTTAAAATCCCACTACAGAGTTTTGAGGTGGAAAACCTCTATCTTCAATATTATTGTAAAGCAAACTACACTTACCGAATTCTATGACCGTAGCTAAATGGGGTTTTGAATTTAAAAAAAAAAACAACTCCAGAGATTTTTTAGTTTAACAGAGAGAGGTTACACATTTCTACCAGTGGCGGGTCTCCATTAATAAAGTGCATTGAATAGTCGTCTTCCGAAATTGAAAAACACTAAATGTGGCTCAACAAAGATGGCTAAGACAGATTTTAGGAGTCAGTTATAGAGATTGCGTATAAATCAAGGAAATCCTATGCCGAATTGGGAGTCGACCCCTTAGTAAGGTTGTGACAAAGCCTCGCATGAGGTTTGCGGGACATGTTTTCCGACAAAATGAATTACGCATACTAAGGGTTGCGATGACATCCTAGTACAACTTGGCGCCAGTTAGAATAGCATTTTAGGTTTTTGAAATAAAACTTTTTAATAGCAGGAAAATTTACTGTAGATACCTCAGAATATTCATTTTGTTGGCTTTCAATACCAGAAATAGTGCTCCAAGCGCTCCCACAGACCCCATTGCTGGCAATTGGGGGGAATCTACAATTTTTCCACTAACTCCAGGAAGAAACATTCTAGGGCATAATAAACGTCTCCCGAAAGAATGAAGGGTCAGAATGTAATAAAGATCATGTACACACACACACACATACATACTATTAATTTTTTTTCGCGGGTTCTCTCCCCCCCCCAAACTCCCCCCCCCCCCCCCCCGAAAAAAAAATCCTGTATTATACGTAATATTCGAACGTTTCCTATTTCATTTTTTAGATTTAAAAAATAACTATAAAATAACTTTTGTGGTAGTTTAGCCACTAAACTCTAAGCCGTCAATTTCCGGAAGAGGTTTTTATATCATCATTTCCTGTTAAACCTTTTTCATTATACACCAACGAGCTCAGTAGAAAATGTCGTTGAATGGACCTCATTCACCAAACGTAAACAAACAACATTTAGCCACGTGGTTCTCTATCTCTTCTATACAAATTACGTAATACACACAGGCTGTCACGTGACCGTTTTTTTTCATTGTTTTATCAATACTATCACGTAGCTAAATGTTGTTTCTTTACGATTGGTGAATGAGGTCCATTCGCAGCATGCTATGACACCAGATGTAAAATGTGTGAATTCAATAACAGCAAGAGGATTAAACAGAGCAGAATTCATAGAAGCCTGGGAACTGATCGATGTGGAATATGGTGATCTCATCCTTCAGTGCGAGTTGGGCTGACGTTCTAGAGGCACGTTCAAACTTGGATTTATAATAATAATGACAATAAAAGTTTGTTCCCCTCTCCCATTTTTTCAGGTCATCTCGCCCCCCCCCCCCCCTTGAGTAGAAGGGGGCGAGGCTCCACAGGTTGAGAAACGTTGTCGTATACTGTTAAAAAGCATTCAAAGTGGATCTAAAACTATTTCTTCTAGGAAAATGAATGCATGTCACACAAAGTTAATGAAAAGTACATCTTTCAGCCTAGTATATAATTACTACGAGTAATAATATAAAACATTCACGTTAAAACTAACGATATGTATACTAACCATAGACTATATATTACATGGACTGCCAACACTAAGGAAACTAAGCATAAGTTCCATTCACCGAGGCGTCCTTGGTTGCGTGGTAAATTGACTTCCGGTAGAATTTGTTACTATATAAAGAAACTATTCCCGAAGATTTTTACCATCACTTTTACAGCAAATCATAAATGGAAACTTAATTGTCATATACGATGTTACAGAGGTAAGTGTGCACAAATCAATTTGTGACTTAGATCTATGACTATAAAGCTTTGTAACTGATGTTCTTAGCCAATATAGATAATTAGCCAAGCCTGTATTTCGTGTATTCTTGTTTACGACATTAATTGTCTGCTAATTGGTGCTGCCAGTTTGGATTATTTGTTTTTCTTTTTTTTTCATCACATTTGATAATTATTATCATTATTTTTACAATGTATATTTTAAATGTGATAAGCGATTTACTGAAAGAGTCAATACATTTCTGAGAGTGTCATTTATTAATTTTGTATATAATGGGTGATATAGGCCTAAGTTAAGTCTGTGAATGAGTCAGTCTAAATAAAATAACAATATAGTGAGTCAATAAGCCTACAATCTTACATCTTTATCAACTTTTGTTCAGATCTACAAATATTTTTTTTATTCAATTTGATTTTAATGTCAAGATAATGTGCATTTTTATCTATAGTAATGGAAAATCAACCATAAAAAAAAATCAACGATGTATGTATGACTAACTGAAAAATCTGCATAAAAATTTCGGCCTTCAAGTTTTTAGTGTTTTTTTTTTTAACTAACTAGAATCCCAAATAACATCCAATTCTTCTAAAAGCTATAAAAAAATCTGATATTGTTTCGAATATATTCGCCCAATAAAATTTTAGAATCATTAGGCTCTACTTCACTAGAAAGTGATTGTACACATAAACATGTAGACTTTCACCCAGATGTAGTGACCTATGGCTATAAACTTTATCTACAAATACGAACTTACACACAACACACTACTACACTACTATATTAGTCTATATATATAATAGAACACTAAACACTATTTATGTAAATGCCCATTTTTAAGTTTGTAAAATAATAATTTGTTTTTATAAAAAATCTGGCTATGCCTATAGTACTCTTAACAAAATTATGACTAAAAATATTATGAACGTCGAGTCTCTAGATTCATCATCTTTGTGTGTCTGATAAACCCAGAGAATGAAGATATAGAATCTATATAGGCCCCCTATTATATAGAATCTAGCTCTAGTTGACTCTAGACTAGATCTAGGATAATTTCAGGTCTAGATGTTCAGCTTCATCTTACCTTGATCATGATGATTAATTTTAATCTGACTTCCTGACTTGTTAACTTAAACTTCGTCTTACTTAGCCTTAGGCGCCTTAGCCTTAGCTTCTTCATATGTGAATCATGAATGGAAGTGCTTGTCTCACAGTGTCACAGATCGTTCTTTAAACTATTTGAAGATCTACTTTATCTTTACTAACGACTCTAATCTATATCTAGTTTATATCTATATTTTATATGATAATAATAGACCTAGACTCTTATACTTATAATAAAGACAAAGTTATCATCAGTAGGTAGTTCGATAAAAAATTCAAACTCACAATATACTAATAAAACCTATATGGTTGAATAGGGCTTGAAAAAATATTTCCAACCATATTAAATTTATCATTGTATGACAAGTGGAAGGGGAGATATTAATTTTTATTTGAGAGGGGGAAAGTCTTGATTTTTTAGATCCATGTCATTTCTGTTCACTACCGGAAGTTGAATCAAACTGGGAAATAGGTCAAGAGTATTTTTTTGTTTGTGCTGCCAATTTATCTAATTTTGTGACAAGAATGATCCTCAATTTTTTTCTAATTTTGTTTTGAGTTTCTCTTTATTGCATGTAACATTGAATCAATTTTGAATGTATTGATAGGATTAATAATTATTATTTAAAGAAATATAAGTGTACTCTTAATGAATATATAGTAAAACACTATTTGTAATTGAAAAGTACTTATGTTTGTTAAAAATTCATTTTGAAAGATTTAAATCTTGAAATCATTTTTTATTTAAGTGTCTGGTATCTATACTTTTAAAGTATGAATTAATTATTATGCTGAAAATATTATTTAAAAAATTGAAAAGTAATGCTTTGATTTTAAGTAATTTTTGAAGAATGAAGTAAATTATTTTTAAATCTATATCAAATTTGCAACACAAGTTAATGAAGAACATAATTAATATTATGAAAAGAATAGATGCATTCTAAATATTAATACCTAATGCATGATTTTATATAAGAAAATGTCTAGATATTCTATTTTATGGGTTGATTATTAATCAAAATAGATTTTTTTTTATTGCAACAAATGTTTGTCGTTGTTTTTTTGGAAATAAAATAGCATATTTACAATCATAACAGACATCAGCAAATCAATCAAATAAAATTAAAATACATTTAAGGAAATGTAAAATAGTATCACAATTAAAGAATAATTATAATCTCAACATCATCCATAATTCCATAATTTTTCTAATAGGCTATTATGGGTAATCTCACAGATTCTTAGATTATTTGCTGTTGTAAACAATATATTTTATTTAAGAATAGGCACACCAACATCTTTCAAAGCAGCTTTTATTTCATTTGCCATTTCATTTCTTGCTCATCTGTCCACACTAAATTAATTAATCCATAATAATTTCCCCACATCTTTTTCTTGGTAAACAAAAAGAAAATTTATCTCTTGCTCATTTCTTTTTTAGTGCAAAGATAATGCAAGCGTTGTTGCCATTGACTTTTGTCTTACCATCTAAAAATAGCCATTTTAGCATTTGGTGCTTTTCATGATAATAAATTAAAAAACCTAAGATTCTTTCAGCCCAAGTATTGTGGTGAAGCACATTTTTTTATACATACTAATGGGCCTGATAAATCCCTTTGTAATGAGAAACTCATTAATATGCCCAGTGTAGACTGAGGTATAGTTTGATTTAAAAATTGAGTGGAGTTTACTAACAGTAGAGATATCATGATTTGATAATTAATTTAGAGGACAACTAAAAGCATTAATCTGAGAGTTAAATAGAAACTCTGGTGCATCTAGCAATTTTT
This sequence comes from Biomphalaria glabrata, assembly GCF_947242115.1. Taxonomy (NCBI): domain Eukaryota; kingdom Metazoa; phylum Mollusca; class Gastropoda; family Planorbidae; genus Biomphalaria; species Biomphalaria glabrata. The sequence continues at coordinate 7,478,787 of NC_074719.1, forward strand.
AATGCAGTGTAAAGTGTCCTTGATGTTTCACCTAAATGTGAAAAACAAACCTTAGTATTGCCTTTAAAAATGTAATTCAATTTCTTATATTTTTGTATTTAACAATAATAGCTATATAATATTTTAATCAAAAAATCTTAAAATTAATAGTAATAAAATATAATAATAATAATAGTAAAAAAAAATTATAGTGAAATAATAATAACCTAACTAGAGTAGTTGATAATTATATGATGCAAACAAAGCTTAAATTCTATGAACATTACCAACGACTAGTGGTACAAACTTATTTAAAAGATAACTAAGAATTTTTTAAAATTGTATAGATTACATTAAATCATATATTGTATTGAATTGGAATAATTAGAAAATTATTTAACCTTATGTAAAAATAATTAATTTTATATTTAGATTAATCAATTGCTTTTAAAAAGAAATTATTCAAATCATAGATGGTTATAAATAGGGGGCCGATTGAGATGGATTTAAATACGTACTGACAGTGATGGATGTATATATGTTTTAGCAAAGCTCTTGTTTTCATGGATAATTTTGTTTCTGCCAACTTGTCCAAAAATATAGTGTTCAGTGCTGAAAAATGTCAACTATCGATAATTGGTCACATATTTGAGTGAATCGAGAGGACTTCACTCGAAGACGTTTTTCTAATTAAATCTGATTGAAAATATGCTTCTAAGTTATCAATTACGAATCTTTAAGTAATTACCCAGATGAGCCTCTTTTAAAAAGGATGAAACACGGATTATTTCAATTGACAAACATAAAAACAAAAATATGCAGTCATTTGATCTTCATTTTAATAAAAACAAGCCAACACTGGAATAATCGGGACATGCCATTTGAAAATATTAACATTCTAGAGCACATTGAGCACAAATTGTGTACAAAAAAAAAATAAAAATGTAATTTTACTATGAAATTCAAAATACCAACGTTTATGGACTTATGCAGGTTTTATATGAAAAATGGAATACTACTTCCGGTGTTTATACGCGGATTTCGAACTCACTATTATAAGATCTAGAATCTGTATCTAGATCTATTCCCATTTGTCATGATTTGTGATTTATACACTGATTATACACTACAGATTTAATGTTTCTGATGAGCAATACTACTATCTACAGCCATGCCCATTAACATAGGCCCTACTCGTGTACTAGATCTAGCTCTTTTGATCACAACTCATATCTTGCCTAGATATAAACAACTGTACTAGATTGGACTAGACATTCTAATCGGTTCTATTTTCGTTTTTCATTATTCTCACATATTCTAGTAGGCAATAGGTACCAAATTGTGCTATTTATTCACTGTAGATCTAGAATCTAGATCTTAACTTTTCTCTTAACTACCAAAGAAGTACACAAAGGATGTTGAAAGGTACCCAAAGGGCTCTAATTGCTACCATTCAATGTGTGGAATCAAGTATTTACCCAGATACTGCCACAATATGCTCTTATTGTTTTCAAAGGAGTTTTCACACAGTGCCAGAAGCTGTATAATTACATTTAACAGTAAGTTTTTAAGTAATTAATCATTTATTTTTAAACGTTATGTAAGTCTATTTTAATTGTAAGAATCCATGTGCTATTTTATTTAAAGCTAACTTATAGGTGAATATTTACACAATATTGTTGTTATGTTGTAAATAAAACATATTATATTCCCTCCAGCCTGTGCAGGGTATTTCTAAAGTGATAATTTTCTCATGCAGGCCAATACCACTCTTTTGTTATCTAAGGTGTTTTCCTTCAAATTATACTTTCTTGCATAAGAATTAAATATATTATGCAACAATTCTCAATTAGAAGTACAGATTAACCAGTTATCTTGGTGGAAAAGGATGTCAGATGAGTTGAGAAAATGCTTAAAGAAAGTCTTTAAATAATTCTTTGAACTAAGTCACTATAAATATTTTGGAGATTTTTTAAATTTAATTAGAATTTTATTATTGCTCACATTAAAAGCAATTGTTCTTTTCTTTTCCGCAGATGTATATTTCAAGAAGAAATGATGCTTTCTTATTTCTAAGAGTTTATCAATAGGATGAATGCCACAAAACTCACTTGTTATGCCAGAAACTCTTCCTACGAAACTTCCAGTAAGTAAAAAAAAAAGTAAAGTTTCCCTTTCAGACCTTGTGATCGATAGGGCAGATGATGTAAAGATCATCTGTTTCTGACCATTCTGTTGCCTACGGTTAACGAGGGTGTCATGTGGCCAGCACAGTGACCAACCGCCATTACTTTCCCCAACTAATGTCAGGTACCCATTAGAGCTGAGTGGACTCAGACTCAAATTAAAAATTCCAGTCTTCACCAGGATTTGAACCCCGGTCCCCGGTTCGGAAGCCAAGTGCTTTACCGCTAAGCCACCAGGCCTCCTTCCAGTAAGTAGGGCAGCTTAAAATTTAATACTTTTATCTTAGTGCAAAAAGAATAAAAGCTGTCTTCAAATTCTCCCTTTAAATTTGCAAAGATATGTTTATAATTTAATGTATGCAGTAAAAAATTATGTTTCAAACACTCAGTACAATATTCAATGACTCTCTTTATTTGGGTTACCTCAGCATGCTTGTGCAGAAAATTTCCTGAATTTTTTAAAAAATCTGTTCCCTTCACTTTCAAGTGCATTTAATCATTCATTAAATTTTCATAATATTACTGAATATAATGTCAAAGATTAAATATTGTTATTATTATACTATTCCTTTTTTTTGTAATATTTTAGTTTCATAATATGTTCCCATAGCATTTTTTGTGTAAAACCTCTAATATACTTTACTATACTCCTAATATACTTTTTAAGGAACTGTTTTGTTAGATGTTTTCAGAATTGATTTTATCCGTAAAGGACTTGAACATATGGAAGTTTGGTACTATATGAAACTAAGATTGAATTGGTGACTTGTTATGAATTTAATGTATGTTGTTTCTATTCCATCAACAGTACTAGAATTTGTCCAGTGCCTGTGATCCTCTGAGTTGAAGGAGAATGTGCTCCATAATACCTACTAGGAGCTTGCTGATAGCTGGAAGTTCATGAATACTATGTTGTCCTTGATTTGATGATTCTGAAAACTACCATTTCTGAAGACTTGAGCATTATTTCTATAATTTAAAAAAATCTTTTCAGGAAATATTGTGTTTATAATATTAAGAAAGTGAAGATAATATTGTTCTTACTAATATTATTGACTTATTAAAATAGAAAGCACATCATTACCAATATTCACTTGTCAATAAATGTTAGCATTATTCAATTTTTAGTTACATGTTCAGACTATTAAATTTTATTATTTAAATTATAGCAACTTTCTCTTTCAGTCCAGCTTAAGATACATTCCTGTAAAAAGTCTATGATAATAAGTTAATGTCGATGTAGTATTGTTCAGACACTTACAAGTTTAATCATCTATACTTCACAAAAAAAAAGTGTTTGAATGGTTTTCATTTGTTTGTACATCAAATATGTATTAATATAATTATCATTTTTAGATGAAACATTAAATACTGAAGATGACCATTTCAATTTCTGATGTAGGCCTATTCTCATTTCATGAAATAAACAGAATATTATCTGAAATTTCATCCCTTCATGGTAACTGTAACTGGCTTCATAAAAAAATGGAGTGATGACTGGGTTGACTATACATTTTTGTATAAATAATGCATCAATGAATGTAGCTTATACTGTTCTTTTCCTCATCTGAAATGTGTGGACTGATAATTAGCTGTTGCATGATACTCTAAATGACAAATATCTTCTACTCATTACAATAGCATATTTCCATGCTGTTTGGCTAAGTGGAAGCAGATAAAATTTGTTCCTCTATTAGCTGTAAAATCTCGAAATTCATGAGCAGCTGAGAAAAAAAGAAAAGAAATTCAAACTAGTTTAGACATGTTATAAATATATATATTTGCTAATTAAAAAATGTAAGACTACTTTATGTTACAACAATGGACAGCATCTTTAAAGTTGATTTCAATGCAATCACAAGAAATAATTTTTTCTCTACAATTAGGCCTGCTTTAATGATTTTTTTTATGTAAATAAATTTTATGCATAGGATTAAATATAACATGTACTTAAGGAGATTTTTTACCTATTATTTCACAATTACAAGTAATTTAAAGTGATACATGTATTGATAACACAATGTTATCTCACTTGTAGTAGATCCCCTTCAATTTGAAAGTTAGTGACAATCAAATCAGGTTTGTGGAAGTAGTATGCTCCTTAAGTAAAAAAAACAAAAACAACGAAAAATGCATTATAAAAAGTTTTCGCTTTAAATAAAATTTCTCTTGGGTGACGAGTAGAAAGTAATAGAAATATGAACTTCATTTAGCAATATGCTCACACTAAGCAGAAGTGGTTTTTACTAGTGAAAATTGTCTGTCCAAATAAGCTATTGAAACTACTGTTAGCTTCACATGATATGAACTGTAAAGTTTGACAGTTCTTCCTCTAAGACTTTTAGGTACCGGTATTATCTATCAAGAGCAGGGTAAAACAAGGATGGGTTTTGGCCATCAACACTATTCGGAATTGTTTCGTCTGTACTCTCATAGCGCCTTGGAAGATGGAGTAGGCCCTATATATCCACAGTAGATCGGATGGAAGGCTTCTTAAACTGGCTTGACCAAAACGAGGAAACTACATAACCTGATTAGGGAACTGATGTTTGACGACGATGCTGCTCTCACTATCTTTCGCAGTAATTATTACAAAGGCTAGTCAATACTTCGACAGCTGCAGGTCAATAGTTCAGTCTTACAATAACTCTCACCAAGACAGAAAAAAGGGCAAAAAAAGTCAACATCATCAAACTCCATTTGAGTGAGGGCTTGAGAGGCTCAAATCTTCTCTTGCAAAAGCCCTGGACAGAAACCCTGCTGTATTGCGTAGTGCATACATGTCACCATACAGATCGAGAATTTTTGGTTCTGACCTGTTGAGACGGAGATCAGCAAGTCTGGGGCAGTCAAACAGAAAATGAGGCACGGGGGCACCAGGATTCGAAATTTGGCCATAGCCGTGAGAAACATGAGGCAACAGGACAGTGGCCTGTCCTGCACTGTGTTATAATAACTTGCCATAAAACATCACAGAATGTACCTTTTCTATTTTATCAACGACAGCATCTAAATGCCAAACATATTTTTCTTACATTTTTCAACTCGGAGAAAACTTTACATCTAGACTTATTACTTTTACTTTAGGCCTACACATAATATAGGACTTTTTTACAACTTATAAACGAAAGGTCATTTTAGCCTATTATAGTAAGAGCATATAGATCTAAATTTACCGGGTTATCCTTCTGAATAAGTCTTACTATTTGGTTTATATATATATATATATATATATATATATATATATATATATATATATATATATAGGCTATGCTCTCACAAGAACCTCAATTCAATCAATGTCGTAAACAAGAAAATACACGAAATACAGGCTTGGCTAATTAGTCTATATTGGCTAAGAAAATCAGCTATAAAGCTTTACAGTTATAGATCTAAGTCAGAAATTGATTTGTGCACACTTACCTCTGTAACATCTTCTTTAACAATTCAGTTTCCATTCATGATTTGCTGTAAAAGTGGTGGTAAAAATCTTCGAGAATGGTTTCTTTATACGTAAAAAAAAAATCTACCGGAAGTCAATTTACCACGCAACCAAGGACGCCTCCGTGAACGGGACTTGTTTATTGAAAAATATAGGCTTAGTGCGTAGAGTTGGCAGTCCATGTAATATATAGTCTATGATACTAACTAATGATGCTGAAATTGATGTATCACGCACACAGAAAGTCGATCTATTTTTGGCCCAGTAGTTCCACGTAATTTAATATTGAAAGGAAAAGAAAACAAACAAAGGCGCATACTGTTCTAGTGCAAAGCGTTAACACTAACGATGTGTATGCTAACTAATGATGCTGAATAAGATGTGTCACGCATACGATCTATTTTTAGCCCAGTAGTTCCACGCAATCTAATATTGAAGAAAAAAAAATCAACAAGGCTCATACTGTTCTAGTGAAAAGCGCATGCAACAGATCGAGTCATAAAGCTTTCAAAATGTGTACCGGTACTTTCTTGGTTCAGAACGGTCAAAGTTCTTCCTCCGAGTAATTACCTTGTTCAGTTAAAGCTTTTTACGTAAACAATAAGAAACTCTGCCATTTGTCTTTCAGTCAAGCCCATTACAAGCAGACAAGCAAAACCTACTCAACTGCCTCGAATATATTTCATAATTATGTATCATTCCATCCCGCCCTTTCTAAATTGAACTTTGACTAAGAGAAATAGTGTGGTACCGGTATAGACTAGAGATGGGAATCAAACCCAACATTTAAAGTTCGGGTTCGGTTCGGTTCAGTCAAGTCTAAATTTCGGGTTCGGTTTGATGTTATGAAATTAGGTAATATCAAAATTAGGTACATGTAATAATGTTTAATTCAATTATTAATTTGATAAAACAGCGGAATGAAATCTTATTCGGCTGGTGGGCCATTTTAATTTCCAACATTCGTGTAGCGGGCCAATAACAGAAAAGGTACAAAAATACCATTTTTTTTAAATCACTATTATTAAAAACCCGTTGATATAATAAAAAAAAAGTTTCGCTTTCAAACCTTACGATCAATAGGGCAGATGATGTAAAGGTCATCTTTTTTCTGTTTTTCAGGGTTAAAGAGAGTGTCATGTGACCAACACAACAACCAAACTCCTTTACTTTTCCCCAACTAACGTCAGTTTATCATTAAAGCTTGGTGGACTAGATATGACCCGAAATTAAAAATCTCAGTATTCACCAGGATTGGAACCAAGGACCCTTCGGATCGCAAGCCAAGCCCCGCCGCCTCCCACGTGAATATAATATTTACACTAATTTATGGGATGTGAATAGTTTATCCAAAACCAACTTCTGTAGATCCCACTGCATTGATAAGACACCAGGTTGAACCACTGAATCTAGATGCTCGTCTGTGAGGCGATTATGCCACATTGGTTTCGCCCCTTTCCGCCTGCCAAATGAAGAGTTGCTATTTCGTTTAGAATGCGCATTTAAAAAAAAAGGCCATGCGCAAGGAGCGCATCAATCTGATTTTGGTGTCGAGGGCTATGCCTTTGTCTTTCTATATTGCTTTGAGTTTAGCTGCTGTGGACTGTGGAATTCGGGTCAGTAGTTCAGGTTTGGTTCCCTCATCTGAGACAATAACTTCGAGGTTTTTAAAACTACCGATAACTGCTTTTTAACGCCAATCCCGATGCCCATTTTAAAGCCCATTTGACTATTGGTTAAAATTTGAGTTTTTCGGCATTTATTTGCATCACTATGCTGCAGAAGTCTTGTCTATGTGCATCACCAAGTCAGCTAGTTCCTCTCCTATCCATGCTAGACCATGTATGTCATGTGCGGAGCGCAAGTTAGTAATTCTTTTTCCTCCAATGCTTACAGTACCTTCGTAGCCATCGAGAGCACCCTCCATTATCCTTTCAGGAAATTGTCGAAAAGAGTTAGTACGAGAAGACAGCCTTGTCTTACTACAACTGTGGATTTAAACCAGTCCCAAATGCTATTGTTAAAGTACACCGCCTTAGTGGCCTCCTTGTAAAGGTTCTGAATTACTTTTATAAATTTTTTTTTTATTTATGTTGTAATTTTCCATTTTCGCCCAGAGTGCCCCATACCATACACTGTCGAAAGCTATCTCGAAATCAATAAAGACATTGAAAAGATTCTCTTGGTGTTGGAGATATTTTTCTCAGAGTATTCTGAGGTTTAGGATTTGTTCTGTTGTGCTACGACCTTGTCTAAAACCCGCTTGTCCTTCTGATATAATTTTGTCTGCTATAGGTTTTAGCCGGTGTAGCATAACTGTTAACAGGACTCTGCTGGGATGGCTTATGAGACAGATGGTGCAGTAGTTTTGAAAGAGTTATAAATTGACTTTCTTTGGAAAAGTGATGATGATTGATTGGGTCCAAGGTTTGGTCCATTTTTTTATTTATTTTTATTGTCATTCCTGTTTGGTCCCTGTTCAATTTCTTGACACTTATTCTCTATCCACTTTTTCTTCGCTTCTTTCATCTTATGTTTAACCCTTGTGTTGACACTTTTGTATTCGTGGACATATTTTGAGTTGGGTGGGCGGAGCTTCCCTAGTACTTCCAGGGCTGTATCTGTGACATCTGTGTTTAGCATATTGACTTGTGTACCAATATCCTGGTCATTGGAGTCCAAGATATTGAGGGCTGAAAAGCGTTCTCCTACTCGTGCCTCAAAGCTGGCATCTATTTGGGGATCTTTCAGTTTATCCAGGTCAAATTTTATCCTGGTAGGTCATTGTTTTGTTTTGTTACCTTTAGATATAATTTAAAGTTCCTCATTACAAAGGTCATGGTTGCTTTCAAGGTCAGCTCCAGTTTACAATACCTCTATTAAACTCATAGCTTAATGGAGCCTTGGTGGGTGGGAAAAAAACAAGACACGGATCTCGAAAAAGGCTCTTACGATTTTCCTAGAAATTTGGCAGTTGAATTTCCTAGAACTTTGACAGTTGCTTTATATCGTTGGGAAAAGAATTAATAGCTCCTTTGCCACAGAGGCGTAGTGAGCCTATCTGGCTCCCGGTGCATGGCACTTTATTGGCGCCCCCCTCCACGCCGTTTTCCAGAAACATCCATTAATTAAGTAGGCCTACATATAAAACGTATTTTAAAATAAAAATACATTACAAATAACAATATAGTGTACTACCGAAATAAAATATCTACAATATACATGCATTGAAAGCGACAATCGATTGCAAGGTGGCCACACTTTGTCATCAGTGTATATATAACAATGAGATGCCCTTGTACCTTAGCGAACTAATTACTCCATATGTCCCCCAGAGAGTCCTGCGCTCAATGGACTCAACGCTTTTAGTAGTGCCACGTTTCTCCCTCAAAAGCTACGGTCTGCGGGCTTTTTCAGTGCACGTTTCAAAGGTTTGTAACTCACTCCCCATTGATCTCAGACAGACAACATGCTTAAAAAAATCTTCAAGATGCCTACAAATGTTGGACATTGTTACTCTTAGTTTAATGTGATCACCTACTACCAGCTCATTTTTTAAATGTCAAAGACCTTTTCCAAGAAGTTTCAGACATCATGGAGGTTACTTTCCTTTGGGAGATATTGGTTGGAGTGGCTACGTGATATCAGCAGAAGTCTGTCTGGATGACAGAGCGAACTGACAGCAAGAGTTAAGAGAATTGTCAAGTCAACCTGAATTTCTGTGGCGATTGCAGAGCTAGAGAGGAGAATCCCAATAGAACTGAGATGTTACAGAAGGATCATAGGTATTGCATTTAAAGACCGCATCACAAACAAAGAGGTTTGAAACTGGGTTACTACAGCGATTGGACCCCACGATGATTTGCTAACTATCGTAAAAAAAAAACGCAAACTAAAATTATGGCTATATTAAAAGGTCTTCAGAGCTCCAAAGACCTTTCTACTGGCAAAAAAGAAGAGGCAGACAGATAAAGTGATGGGAAGACAACATAAAAGAATGGACTGGCATTCAATTGAAAGTAGTCATATCGACAAATCTTGTGTGGTGCCCCAACGGTTCAACAAATGGTTTTGACTATAAAACTTCCCCTTTCGATATAAAATCTAAAGCAAACTACATTTAACAGAGTATGTATTGACAAAGTTCACCACCATAGTTTGCTTTAAAAATTAGAATATTTTGACATTGATGGTCCATCCCATCAGTGGATTCAGGATTTTCTGATAGGGATAGAACAAACTGTAATAATAAATGGCTCTAAATCAACACCAATAACAGTAAACTCAGGTTTACCTCAAGGAACAGTTTTAGGTCCACTACTGTTTTAAATTTACACAAAAGATTTACCAAACTGCATTAGTTCAGGAACAAAAGTCAAATTATTTGCAGACGATTGCATAATATATAGAACAATAATAACAACACACGATACAGAAATTTTACAAAGAGAATAAGATGAATTACAGAAATGGGAATCAAATTGGTGAATGTCTTTCCATCCAGAAAAATGCCAGCTATTATGAATAAAAAAAAAACAACAACATCCGTGTTAAAATGGTAACACAGACTAAAAACGCAAAATACCTAGGTGTTATAATAAATGAAAAACTGTCATGGAATCCACATATTGATGAAACTATAAAAAATCAAACAAGACATTAGGGTTTATTAAAAGAAATTTCTATAAATCAAATAAAAACATAAAACTAAAATGTTATTTAACCTTGGTTAGGCCAATATTAGATATTCTGTTTGGAACCCCTCAACTCAAGAAAACATTAAGAAACTGGAACAGACACAAAATAGAGCAGTGAGATTCATAACAAACGATATTCACATTTGACTAGAGTAACACCTTTAGTAAAATCACTTAATTTTAGAAAGCCTTCAGGACAGAAGACTCAAAAGTAAAGTAGCAATTATACATAAAACACTGAACCATAATCTTCAAATACAAAAACAAAATTTAATAAATACTCAGACACAAAGATAAAGGCACATTTCTCGTTCCATATGCTAGGACAAATTTGTGCAAGTGCTCCTTCTTCCCTAGTGCTATTAGAGCATGGAATGGGTTGCTTGAGCTAGCCAGGAAAACCAGTGACTTGGCAGAATTTAAGTCATTGGTTAATATGCATGACTAAATGCATGACGCGTAGGAAGTAATCATCTTTTTTTGAAGTAACGTCTGTATTATAGGCTATAAGATAAGAAGATAAAATAGTGGCGTATGCTACGCCGTGGGTCGACTAGTCATACACAAAACACTGACCCATAACATGAACCATAACCTTCAAATACAAAAACTAAACCTAATAAAATACTAGAATGACACAAAAGTTTGGGAAAATTCCATATGCTAGGACAAATTTGTAAAAACGCTCTTTCTTCCCTAGTGCTGTTAGAGCATATGGGTTGCCTGACCAAGCATGTTATTGGTTAACATGCATGACTATACTATATTGACCTAGGAACACGCGTAGGACGTAATTATCTTCTTTTTTGAAGTAACGTCTGTATTTTATAAGATAAGAAGATAGAGTATAAAATTTTTTTAAGATCTATATCTATGTCAGTGAATGCAAGGCAATTTAGGGATAGAAAATTTATAGTTCAGTGAAGGAAACACGTTTCTTTTTTTAAACTTCTTAAATGTCTTCAATATAATCATAATGGATAGTTTCGATAAAACTGAAAAACAAGCAGAAAAGGTTGGTTTTAAATTAAAAATTAGATCTTTTTTGAGACTTTACTTGTGTCCGCATTAAAGTGTAATAGAAATCTAGATACAGTGTCTCTAAGCTTATTATTAGATCTAGGATGGCTGCCTACTCGTGTGGTAAAATGGTCACTAATTCAACTAGTAATTGTCACTATTGTGACTAATCTTGAAACTAGATTTAGAATTTAGTCAATTTAGATCTATTAATCAAGTCTAAACTCTAAACTGTCAAGAAATAGTTCAAATACTAGTAGATCTAGATCTAAGTCTTAACTAAGTCTTAGACTTATAGACTAGAGTTACTCTAAGTTATGTTGAAATCAATATGATACGTATATTGACATTGAGAATGAATATATTTTATTTTTATTATTTATGATAATTTATCAATTATTGAAATCTAGATATCTGATATCTAGATCTACTTGTAACTTGATCTAGATTCTAGATCTATAGTAAAGTGCGAAGTTCAAAATTATTAAGCCCGCAGGCAGCAATTTTCACGTTTGGATTTTTATAGCACCGTAACGGTCTGACCTATGAAAAAACTGATTCAATGTGTATAGTGTATCTCTGGATTCCTCGTCCTTTTTTCTATAAAAATAGATCGAATTTAATGTATCACTAGGCTAGGTTAAAGTTAAAATTAAATATGAGTTCAAAGAGGTAGGGTAGGTATCGCCAAGCGTACTTTACCTCGAGCGGATTTTTCCCCAGTTATTAAGCTCGAATGGGTTGATGGAAGGTTCGAACAGATCAAAGAAAAATCTAAAAACATGTTTTAATATTTAATTTTCACTATAAAGTCATTTTCTTTTTACTTCAGTGCAAGAACACCATCCATTGCACCATTTCCCACCCTCCACAACTTCAAATAGTCTCTTTAAGCTGATGAGCAATCAGACTTTAAAAATAGCCTTAAGCCCATTACCCATTTCCTTCACTACCGGGTAGTAAAAAGAATAATTCCACACTTCCTGAGTTTGACCTCACCATGAACTTAGCCTTTACAAGGAAAAGGAAATAGTATGTGTCGGAAGTAAAGAAAAAAGGTGCATGCACAGTAGCAATATAGTAGTAATTTGGTAAACATTCAAATAAAAAAGTTTTAGCATTAAAAAGTGAACTGTTTGAACCTCTTGACAAATCGGGACTGATCGAACTTCGCACTTTACTCTAGGTCTATTATCATTTGAATTTTTATTTTAATTTGGCCATTTTGGCATGATTTGGGGTTTAATAATAACTTTAAAACAAAAAGGTTAATCAATGATTCACAATGTCATGTCAATCATAATTATTTCATAATAATTGTAATGAAATAATGTTATGTCTATGTTCAAAAATGAAATAGATCTATAGTATTACTTTCGACTGTGTCAAGTGTGTCACTGTTGTAGTGTTGACACTGTGAGTGTTGAGAATTTAACTTTAAATATTTTCACTCAAGAATTAGTATAATATATATATATATATACTTTATATAGTCACCTATTAGTGACAGTTGTGACATATATTTGATGGCCTGTAGTATTTAATATTTATCTAGAATAATCTAGATCTATGCTTGTTTTTTTAATTATCTTTAGAATATATGCAGAAAGTAAGGTGTATGTATGTATTATGTATGTATATCCCAAATAAAAATCAAAACCTTTTGACCAATAGTGATAAAACTTGGCATAAATGTTCCTTAGATCATGGCAGAGACCACAGTGTATGTTTAATGTACCTTTAGAATTGTATCAACACAGACTATCATTCTACTGCTGACTATTTAGCTCATTTCTGAGATGTTGAAGATGTTACTTTAAATGTTCTAAATAAACCATTGTGTTTCCTAGTTGGAAGAATTATAATAATGTAATATTGCTTGATCATTAGTCAGAACGACCTATTGAGTTTTTTTTTTACTAGATGAATAATCAAGTCTAGCCACACAGTCGTCAGCTAATTAGCTAAACTGCTGAAATATTTGATTTGCCTTGAAACAGAATAGTAAAGTAGAGGGGAAGGCCGCATAGTCTTTTTACACTGCCTAGAATTGAATAAACAACTAGTGATTAAAATACATTATTATTTTGAGCACAAAACAAGCCACAAGTCAGACAATATTATTTTTTTAAATAATTTATTTTATTATTAATAATAATACTGGAGAGATCTTGAAAAAAGATATTTCAAGGATTTATATAATTCACAAAATCAATACTAAAAACACTGCTGTGCAAAGATTTCTTTTCGGTAACTATTATAGTAGAAAACATTTTTGTTTGTTTTACAGCTAGTTATGGCAGTAACGTTGTTTAAATGTTTTTTTAACTCAGGATTTTAATTGATTTTATACATATCTAGAAATTAATTTTATTCCAAACAAAAAACAAAACAACTGAATGGTGTCTTGACAAGTTGGATGAACATTTCTGTACTGACAAGTCTTTTTATTTATATTTGTGCATTGTGCATATTTATTTATTTGTTTAAGCCAATTAGCATTGGTTTTTTTTTTTTTTTTTTTTTCTTTTGACAGACTAAAATCAGATACTTTGTTCCCAGGGAACCTGATCCTAATGGAGGAGGGAAATTCAGCTTTGTGCGACGATCAAAAGTAAATTTTTTAAAAATTCTTAAACTATTTATTGATATGTACTTAATTAACACACATGCTGAAAAACTAGATTGAAGTAAATTTGAATATAATCACTAGGAAGTGATTCAAGAGAAACCAGTTCCTAAAGAGAAATTGAAGAAATGGAGGAAAAATGAATCTCTAAAAGTAAGTTGTGCTCAGATTTTGTTAATTAGGTCATTGTTATAAAAAAAAAATGTTGCAGTACAAAAGTCTAGTCTTGCTATAAAGAATGCTGTAGTATTCAGAGTCCAATAAAATGTAGTTTGTCTTTGTTGTACACTGGGGCAGGTCTAGTACTGGAAGATAACTGCTGGGATAACTATGTAGTGTAACAATGGACAAAGAATTTGTTCTTATAATGACATAGTCTTTTTGTAAAGTAGACTATTTTAAAAGCTCAAACTTGTTTTTATTAATATTTTAAAAATTAATAAACTTTTTTACCTATAAATTAATTACAATTCGCTATATGTAATAATTACAACTGAACTAATCTGACTGAAGGGCAAGACAAGGACAAAGTTTCATACCCAGAAGCTCAAAGATAAAAAGAAAGTTCTAGATAATGTGATTGAGAAGTCTGCTAGAAGTGAGTTTCTGCGTACTGAAGAAGCTGGGTAAGTACCACTCTCTGCTTCTAGACAAGTATGACATCTTTAAATACATTTAGAATAGCTGTTTAATGCTCAGTTATAAGTATGATGTATAATACTAGTGATATAAAGTGTATTTGTAATAGCTGTTTGATGCTTATTTAAAGGTTGTTGAACTGATTCAGATCTTATAAAGTGGTTATGACGATAAAAGTTGTTAGAGAATTAGCCTGCTTTCATTGCATTTCACTCTTGGAAAAGAAATTTTACTTTGGACTTTGTTGAGTTGACGCAGTGTTGAGTAGGTTGACAAGATTTAGAAAAGTTTCCACGTGCCTTAAGAAAGTCTGTTGGAGAAACTGACTAATAAATCTTTAGGTCTTGAAGGAAAACTTAGTCTTTGAACTAATTTTAAGTCAGTTTTACTGCCTGTATTTCAAAGCTTGGCTGATCTTTTAGAGGTTGTGTTCAGTTGGAAAGAATTAATATCTTGTAAATACTATTTTCATTTCTTGACTTTTTTTTCTTCTAACTAGCATTTTTCACTCAACTGCTCTGTTGTAATACCAAGTTATGAAAGGACCATTCTTAACACCACTTACCAGACTTGATTATAAGTGACTATTGAAGAAATAAAACTTTTGGTTACAATCTAATAATTAATAGTTTTCTTTCTTAAAACTACTTTTATGACATAGTATCCTTTTTGTGTGTGTGTGTGTGCATTATTTCTACATGTTACAGTTACAATGACTTAGTAGAATGTTTTGTCCATTTTGTTTTTGACTGTAGAGAGATTGTTGGAGAAAATGTCTATCAAGTAACACAGAATGATATCAAGGAGAAGGCAGACGAAGCAACTCAGCAGAAAATATTTGATCTAAGACTTAATCAGTTTGGTCCTTACAGAATAGACTACACACGCAATGGAAGGTTATTATTTTTTGCTTTATTGTACTAGTGTTTGTTTTTTGTTATTGTGTGGAGCTGCACAAAAATGTACACTTTTGATTATGTGATATTTAACTCTTTATCTCCATAATTATTTTCCACATTCTAACAATTTTTAATTTTTCACATTTTACCCTTTTATGATTAAACTTCAATAACATTTTGTTTGAAATCAAAAAACGTTACTTTTGCTATAGAATTATAGGAGAATGCCTGATCTTTTTATATAACACAAATACACGTTTATGAAACCAAAAATTAATTCATTTGGGTAAAATCAACTATGGTTTTGCTAATTAGGAGAGAAGATTTAACTAGATATGAATGAAGCTTGAAGTTTCTATATTTTTAAAATTAATTTTTATTTACTTTCATAATGTTTAACATATTCTATAGAATTACCTTTCATCTTTTATTGTCTCTTTTTGTATGCCTGGCTGTAATATTAATGTATGTAAAAAAAAAATACTAGTGTGTATATCTCTCTCTGGCAAAATATGGATTTAAATGCATTCTTTCACTGGCCCAAGTAATAAAATAGTAAACACTCTGGATTTATATTTTATGAAAAAAGATTTTTTTATGTTATTTTTTCTTTATCAATTTCTTTTGTTCTAAAACTATTTCAGACATTTGGTTATTGGTGGGGCTAAAGGTCATGTTGCAGCTTTTGACTGGCAAACCAAAAAACTTCATTGTGAGATCAATGTCATGGAGACAGTAGCAGACGTCAAGTAAGTGTGTGATTGTAACATATTTGTGTTGTCTGTGCCTTTACATTTGTCCTATTTGTACAAAGAATTATTTTTTCATTGAAGAGCTAAAAAGGGAGGGTAAGGATTGGCTGCTGTTTAATATGTCTCTTGTTAGAGTTAAGGAAAAATTAAACTTGATCTTACTGGAGATTTTTACTTTTATCCCTACAAGTATCACCTCTAGTACTCTAAGATATTCTTTTGTATTGAAGTTTTTATAAGATAGAGTACACTTGCTTAAATAATAACAATGTTCTGGCCCTCTGCTAACTTTCTACAGATGTTAATGCTTTCACTTTATGATCTCATGAGTAAAACTTCAGTAGGTACAAAAAGAAAGCAAAGTACTCACACACACACACACACACACATTTGACAAGTTTATCTGTAGTTCTTGCTTAAAGAAAAATATTTAAAAAAAAAAAAAAAAAATTTTACTTTGATACTTAACAATTTCTGGTATAGAACTGTTCTTGTGTTTTTATAGTTAATCTACACAATTGTCAACCAATATTTCATTTATTCAACTTACCAAAGCATGCTGATGTGATTAAGACTATAATGACTTATTTCAGATGGCTCCATCAGGAGACTTTGTTTGCTGTGGCTCAGAAGAAATGGGTTTATGTTTATGACAATCAAGGAATAGAAGTTCATTGCTTGAAACATTTGGACTCTGTCTTGAGATTAGAATTTTTACCATACCACTTTCTGTTGTGTTCTTCTGTAAGTTGTTTGTAGTAGTTTTACCGTAACACTTTCTGTTGTGTTCCTCTGTTTATTACAAATCATATACATCAGTTTCTACAATTTTGTTTTTCTTGGTGTGGTGGCTTACTGGTAAAGTGCTCAGCTTCAGAACTGAAGGCTATGAGTTAGAATTAAGGCAGAGGCTAGGACAGATAAATTAAGATAATCCTGTTTACTTGTCTTTGTTTTATACTTGATATTTGCCAGGATATTTCAATGGCCTTTTACAGGATATCTATGTAATTTGTTAGTAACTCTTATTGGCATGATAATGTTAAGTCTTTGGTTGAATTTTACATAATTGGTATATTTCTATTTCAGAGTTCAAAAGGTTATCTGTCCTATTTAGATGTGTCTATTGGTAAAGAAGTCTCTGGTATTTGTACAAAACAAGGTCGTCTAGATGTCATGGGGCTCAATCCACAGTCAGCTGTTGTCTATTTAGGACATCCTAATGGTAAGAGAAGTCACAATACATTATGCCTTGGAATAAGCTGGAGAGCTAGAATTACTTTCTCTGAGCTGAAAGTTCTCAAGTCTCTTAACATCCTTGTACCCAGTGAATGAATGTTTAATGACTTCACAGATTCAAAACTTGTGTATTCATTAGGCTCAGATCAGCTTGAGTTCTGCAGTCAAAATGTAATCATTTTAGTCCATGCATAGTAACAAAGATATTCTTAAAAAAAAGTGGAATCCCAAGAATGACAAAAAGAAACAGTAATGGTCCATCATTCTGAAGGAGGATTGGCAATCAATAGATTTTATTTAAAGTATTTCTGACACGGTTTTATCATACAATAAACTCAGCATATTGCCAGAAATAACATAATTTATTACTTTACATATCTGCATTGAGCATATTTTTTGTATGCCTTATAGTTGGTGTATGAATGCAGTGGTAAAGTCTCTGATTTATTTCAACAAAAGTTTAAATTAAAAGTTCTAACTTTTTCTCTCTACAGGAACTGTCTCACTGTGGACACCCAGCAGTAAAGAACCTGCTGCCAAGATCTTGTGTCATGGAAGTGCTGTCAGGGATGTTGCCATTGATTCCTCTGGAGTGTAAGTTGTACACCTTTGGTCTCTTTAATATGTAAACATTAGATCTTGACGTGATAGACATTGTTACACCTTTGTTTACTACAGCTACCCTCTTTTAATTTTTTTTAAAAAATCAGATACATGGCTACCAGTGGAATGGACAGGCGTATTAAGATCTTTGATTTGAGAATGTATAAGGAACTGAGTAAATACCAGTACCACCATAAACAGTGTCCTGGTTTGTTAGACTTCAGTCAGAAGGGACTGCTGGCTGTTACCAGAGACAATGTGGTGGAGGTATGGAAACACTTGCATACAAATCTGTTTGTTTTATTTTGTCTAAGGTTAATATACTTTGATCTAATCATGAGTAAAGTTCTTTCTGGAGGTCAATGAGCCAGAGGATTTGATGTTGACCTGCTGCTGTGGCTAACAGTTGACAATGGTGTTAAAAAAAAAAGTTATGTCTATTAAATTTGGATCGGCTCCAATATGGCTGAATAAATTAGATGGATTTGATCCTTGATATAAGAGCCTAACACTTAACCACTCACATTCCATGTTCCGAGCAATGTTTGACCATAGTACATTCAACTTCTTCACTAACTCTTCTGTAACATAAAAAAGGTTACATAAATAGGCCTACATCTGAGATGAACTGCAAGCTGGTTTCGAGGGCAAGCAAATTATTTTTCAATTGGGAATGCTAGTGGATCTACTTAAGATAGTCTTGACTACTTTGGTGTTTCATGTCATGCTTACATGTAGCTTAAGATTGAATGATCTGCCAGTTCTCCTGCCCTCCATTATTAAATCACCATAGAGTGTGTCCTTTGGAAGTCAGACTGTGTCAGTGTACATGTCCAAGCCAGCCAAAGAATCTAGTGCTGATACCAGTTGCAGATGTCATGGCGCCTTGCTCTTGACAGGACTTCCTCCCAAATTAGCTTCTTGTCCAAATGTGTATTAAATATTTCTGCATAATACTGCATATAAAATCAACTCTAGTGTCTGAAAAAGCTTTTTGATTTGTGTTTTAAGAATGTCACTATATCACTGTACCCAGGTGTTTAAAGACTTTACCTCACAAGCTTACAGACCTGAAAAGCCTTACCTTTACCACAGGTGTGAGAGACTTATATATGATGTGAAGTTTTGTCCATATGAAGATGTTCTTGGCATTGGTTATCAGTTGGGATTTTCTAGTATTGTTATACCAGGTAAGATCTTATCAAACATTTGTTTCTCTGGATTTTTAAATTATAATTTATACAGCCAATTTTTTTTATATGATTACTTTAATTATGAGTGTCTAAGTGTGTTTATTAAATATACAAATCAAACTTTGTATAGTAACAGATCATTAGTTTCTCAAAAAAATTTCGAGAAAATTTAAGCAAGCACATCCTAAGTTTGAGTTTATTTTTTTTTTAGCATTTTTTTTTTTTTTTTTTTTTTTGTAAGGGTTTATTATTATCAAGAGGTTTTATTTCAGACTTCTTCAGGGGATAGAACTTGTGCATAATAAAGCACTTTGATGCAGGGCGCTTTGGTTTTGGGTTATTGTATACATCAGGATATTTATTCAAAATTTGAAAATAACTTGGGCTCATTAAGTATAAGTACCTGACATTTGTTAGTAACAGCTAATATGGTTACTTTTTGTAATGGTAACATAACAAAATCATTTCAAGATGTAATGGTACTCTACTCTGTCAAGCTGTTTAACACTCAGCACATTAGCTTTAGAGTTATTCAAAGTTTTTATCAGGTTCAAACAATGCTTTGATGCTTTAGACAATCACTCATGTTCTAAATGTTGTCCAGGTGCTGGGGAAGCCAACTTTGATGCCTATGAAGCTAACCCATACCAGTCTAAAGCTCAGAGGAAACAAGGGGAAGTCAGATTGTTGCTGGATAAAGTAAGTCACATTTTCTATGGATGTTTGTGTAGTGAACTTGGTGAAGAAAGATTTACTTGTTGAAGAGAGACATTTTAGTGAAGTGAGATCATCTTGTTATTGGTTCCTCCTTGTTATCAAGTCTGACACTGCAATACATTTCCTCATTAACTTAGCATGCCATCTTAAGTTGATATTTCATTGCTGTTTGTATATTGTTTTGTAATTACATGTAGAAATAAATCATTAGATTGGCTAACTTTAAAAAAAAAAAATGATTCACCAATTATTGCTGCATGAATAGCATTTGTATTCTAAATTGTGTTGTATTTCAATCACAAATATTTATGGTACCTACTTTCTCCATTCAGGTTAAACCAGAAATGATAACAGTTGACACCAACATAACAAATGTTGACTTAGAAACTGCCAAAGAGTTGCAGGCAGAAAGAGAGAAGAAAAAGGTAACTATTTTTTTGTATTTTATATAAAATGCTTTATTTGTAATTGTGAAGTTCTCTCTTTATTCAAACCTAGAAAGCAGATTACACACTATCATGGTCTGTGGTTCAGCATCATTGATTAATAGGCAATACTTAAGGGAAAAACAAAATTTTGTCATTTACTTTCTAACACTTTTGAATAGTTTTTTTTTATATGTAACTGTAAACAAGAGGTCAGTAGCAGAGATTAGTTTATTATGAGTCAGCTATTGTCTTTGAATTATCAAACCCATATTTTTATTTTTAAATTAGCTTCTGGGTAAATAAATCCTCCTTAAGATTTTATTCTATATTAATATTTAATACTTGAACAATATAATGTCATTTAGATTGGTTCTGTATAGACAAGTCAAATATATATCTGCATTTTTTTTTAATAGTATTTGAAGCCCAGCAAGATTGATTTCACCCCCAAACACAAAATGAAAGGAGGCAGTAGCGGAGTTAAGCTTATTCAGCGTATTAAAGGTGTGCAAGAGCAAAACTTGAGGCAGGCTGTGAGAACCATTGTAAGGACCAAACAAGTTGAAGGCAAACTGGACAGTCACAACCAAAACAGAAAAGGGTTACAGAAGTCTGCATTGGATAGATTTAAGAAGAAAAATTAACAAAATTGTTTACTGCTTTATTGTAATTTTATGAAATAAATCACAAATGTTGAAAATGTTTTGTCATGATTTTAAAATTTTACTTGGCCTTTGGATTTATTTATTTTTGTACTAACATTACTAATCATTCAAGTCGTACTAACACAAGATTACAAACAAGATTAGTTCTGCCAGCATCTTATTGATGTTATCTCTGTTAAAATAAATAATTACAATACCTTCTATTAACTATCTCTTCAGGGTTGTAAACTGGAAGCTGTATTTCAAAAACAACGGAACAATTTTCTATGAAATAAGACAGTAAATGTATATCTTTGGGAAGCTAGTTGACCACATAAGAAAAACTATGTCTGTGTAATGTTTCAAAATATAATCATCTTAAAAATTAAATTTGGCTTACAATGGTTTCAGCAGGAATTACTGCACTCAACGAAATGTTTTTATATTCAGTAATGGGTTGAATAAATAGACATACACATATATGAATATTTTGAAAAGCAATTCACTTGAAGAAGAAATAAAAAGAATGAGGTATTATAGACCATCTTGGGCTTACAGGAATTGATTTTTCAAATAAAAAGTTTGTGGAGTCCAAATGTAATGGTGAATAAAATGTCAATGACTATAATCATACAATAGAATTCATATATGGTGGATCTTGCTAAGTTATTTATGTAAACCTTCACATTTTGATGTATTGGTTTTAATCAGTACCGGTATCTAAGAGATTTAATGTATTGATGGCTTTTTTTTTTCCATACATTATAATGATCAGGGAAGTACTTTATAGCTTTTGATAAATATTTGTAAACAAAGTTCATAGAATGAACTTGAAAACAAAGAAATAAAATTAAGTAGCAATGGTACTTATACCCAATAACATGTAGGGAACAAATCTAATAGCTTAAGGGATTTGGTTAGAATGTATGCAAATTTATAAAGGTTTTGTTGTGATAGCTATTGAGAACAAGGTAGGAAATAACTTTGTAAAATTTTCATTTCTAAATATTTAATACAAGATGTTTAAATATAATTGAAATTATTTTTTACTTAAAACAAATCCCAATTTTCACATACATTTCCTTTAGTAGAGCTAAGAAACAGCCTGTGTAGTGTTCTGTGAGACCTCATCAATAAATTATTTGACAAACAACAAAGTGAAAAGTAAACTGTGAAGAACACGTTTGTAGCAAGATACATTTTATTTTCCAGCCATTCATTAGAATTATCAACAAGCTCTGAATACATTACGTCAATTTCACTACACTTGATTGTGATGAAGAAAATCATGAAATATGGTCACATCAAAGCATGTCATCTAATTTAAACATTTTTATTACAACATATTCCATTTTGTCAATAACAGGTATACATACTGAATTGATACACAATACTAAATGCTACCCACAAATGCTTATATTACATAATTACATGTGTGTCAACAATATGAGACAAATAAATTAAATGAAAGAAAGGATAAGCTAATATGTACACACGAAAAAAGACCAGCAATTTTTGACCATGACAAAAAACTTTTCCTATAATCAAACAATAATCTAACCCAGCCGCACTATGCCTCCATTTGTACAACTCATCTCAAAAAGGAGAAAAAAATTACTTCCCTTTGAAGTGCATATATAATGTATCAGGAATTTAAAACAGAAATGTCGAGTGTGAAAAAAAAAAAGTTACACAGGAATTTATCACAAAACCAAACCATTTCTACAGGAATGGATTCAACTTAGTGAACAAGTTAAAATGTAGGTTTGTATTTCTTCACTTCTACCATCACATGGTGAATGTTAATGAGCTCATGTTTGATCTGCAAGTTGCGGAACACTGGCTGGGAGAGAATTTTCTGGAACCGGTGATAATACTGGATGAGTAAGGTCAGAGCTCCCTGTTGATAGAAAATCACAGGATTTAAAATACATGGCAAAATATATTGGGTTTCAGTTTTATTACAACATTAATCATTTTAAAAGACTAGATTTGTAATAATTCATTAGAGAGGGTTAGACAAGAAAAGCTCATCTAATGTGGAGTTTTGTCATTTCTGTGATTAACAAATTAGGAGAGAAATACATATTTGCATTCTATAATTCTGAAGTGGGGGCATGGTGGTTGAGTGGTCAAGTGCTTGGCTTCCGAAACTGGGTCCCGGGTTCAAATATTGGTGAAACTGGACTTTGAATTTCAGGATTTTTAGGATGACCCTGAGTCCACCCAACTCTAATGGGTACCTTGGGAAAATTAAAGGCAGTTGGTCATTGTCCTGGCCACATGACACCCTGCTCATTAACCGTTGGCCTAAGAAACAGATGACCTTAACATCATCTGCCCTTTAGGTGGCAAGGTCTGAAAGGGGAACTTTACTTTTTTTAATTTTTTTATTCTGAATTAAAACACAGACTTTAGATGTTTACATTGTTACCTGCAGTATTTGAGTGCCATTTTTAAAATTAGTAAAAGCTCTCATGACATCTTGGTTGATATTCTCTAGAGCCCTCTTCCAGTCATTGTTAAATCCTCTCACGATTTGTAGAACTCTTTCTGGAAACAATATGGACAATGAATTAGTTCACCACAGACATTATTCCCATATTGATATATTCTGACTAGTTAACAATTCAATCAGTACAAGTTGACACAAGACAGATGTGTTATTTAACAGTACACTAGGTCTTGTATGAATATTTAGGAGGATACTAATCTGGTATGATTATATAGATTCATCTGGGACCCACATACTTTGAGTTTTGATAAAAATTTGGATTCAATGTTGCTATATGTATTATTGTATTACTGTCACATCAAGTGGATAGATTTCAAACAAATAGAGTTGCAGGCAATATCCAGGGAGAATACAAAAATAAAGAGTGTTTAAAAGGACATGATTACTGACTTTCTTCTGCCTGGAGCTTGTCAGCTTGGTTTCTTTCCAAATAAACTTCTGAATCTTTGACAAACGTAATCAGTCCACCAAAGTGAGGGGCCAGGATTTCTTCCACAAACTCCTGAGTCCGAGCTGCCAGAAGGTCTCGATACATCTCAGCTTCTTTGGAATCATCACTTGTACGCTCCTAGAGATAGACAAAATAGAATTACAAAACCTGCCTTTCATTTTAATGTCTTTTAGAAATCTAAGCATTCATGGTAATAAAATGACATAATTTAAGTAATAGTATTGTATTGAAAACTCAAAGGTTTGATCTCAGATGTCTTATAACTTACAGGTAAGTCTTACTGTCTTCATGAAGTTAACAATCACTTTGAACCTACCACTAAAACTCCCAGCATCATGTCATAGTTGTTGATGAGAAAGATGAGCTGCTCCTTCCGCTGGGGAAACTCTGCTGCCATTTTGAGGATAAAATTTTCCACTTCTGCTTGAAGCTGACCAAGGACACGATTCACCCGATCATTTGGAAATGAAGCATTGATGCCAACTATTGCAGCTGAGAACTCAGCAAATCTACGAGTAATCTATAAAAGAATAATAGAGAATAAAGAATTATAGAGAATCTTAAAAGATGCACAAGAACATTTATTTACTTTTTGTGATAAAAGCTAAATGCTAAAGAGGATTTTAAAATTTGATCAACCAAAATTTCTACATCATAACAGGATGAAATTACATTGGTTTAGATCTAAGTTCAAAGGTGACTGGTTATCAAATCAGGTCAGTGTGAATACTAGGATCTATAGGATGTAATTATCTTCAAATATGAAGGAACATCCAAAACATGTACAACAAAAAAAAAACAACAAGAAAACTGGGGCCTATTGTAAATGTGACCTAGTTTATTTACATAGTGGGGTATATTGTCAATGTGACCTAGTTTACTTACATAGTGGGGTCTATTGTCAATGTGACCTAGTTTACTTACATAGTGGGGTCTATTGTCAATGTGACCTAGTTTACTTACATAGTGGGGTCTATTGTCAATGTGACCTAGTTTACTTACATAGTGGGGTCTATTGTCAATGTGACCTAGTTTACTGGGCTCACATTCTCTTACACTCTGGATATTCATAGACACAATGTACTCAAACCTTGGCCATAACAAATTCAAGATGGTGTCCCAGTATCTGAAACATAAGCAGCAAGAAAACTGTCATGGTCTCCCTTAACAAAGAAACACACCCAAAAAAAAAAAGGCATTTATAATGGTGTTCTTTACCCTAGCCATAAAATATATTTGGAGAAAAAAATTTGCTTCTTGTCTTAACATCTCCAAAAGCAGCTAAAGTCTGCGAGAGAAATGAAATCAAACAAGTCGAACCTGTTCAGAGCAGGAACATTTCTCTTTGACATGATGCTTTGATATCTGTAGACAACATGTGCAGATAAAAATATTCCAATGGAGTCGTAAGAGTCTTGAATATTTTCTTCCATTAATTTCTGAAACAAACAAGTGCATGTTGTTGATTTATTTTATTTAGTATAAATATTTTTTTTACTAAACAGTAGGGATAAATATGGTTATTTTTTTATAAAAACCAATAGTCACAGTAGAAATAGGTAGCACTGTTGAGTTGACAATCCTAAACTTACAATAAATGTGGCCAAAGTTTTTCCCATGATGCTCTCAAACAGATTTTGTGCTCCACTTCCTGACACCATAAAAAAGTCTGACAAAAACAAATACTCTCTACAACAATTGTCCATCAAAGCAAACTGAAGGCTGCGGAATATACTCTCAAAGGAATACTGGAAGAAAGCAATAAAGACCCATTAGTTTCAGCAGGAAACTTTTAACTAAACTATTACAGTAGAACTTTAACATTTTAAAGAAAGCATTACTCTTGTTTCATTTTTAGCAGCAGCATGAGGAACAATGACTGGGGCCTCTAGCTCTGCTGTTAAAATTTCCCCTCTGTTACCAAGTGTAAACACTGTTGATCTATTCTTCAATGTTGGTTTGGAAGAGAAAAAACTTAACAAAAGTTAAGGAAAAACAAATTCAAATATCACTTGTATTCAGTAATGATACAGATGAAAACGAAAGTAATATTTTGATTGTAAAATTTTTTACTCTAGGTTTCACTGTTTTATTTGTGGTTATGTTTTTTTTTTTTTTTTTATAACTATTAAAGTTTAGTTGTTTTGTTGCCATTTTTAACAGAGGCTTCATAGAAAAACATATTATTGAAATAAATAACACCACTTATAGATTCTGTTTGAAAAATACAAATTTAAATAAAAGTATAACTAGAATTTTAAAATATTAAATTAGGAATAAGGAAAAGTCATATATTTATATTTTGATGTGTGAAGTTAGGTATAAGGTAAAGAAAACATTTGATACAAAGTCATGTATATGTAAATTTTAGTATGTATACAATAGATGTTAAGGATATTTTTCTTGGCTGTATCTTCCACTCCCATCAAATCATCTCGGGCTGCAGCTTCTTCAAACTAAAACATAAGAAAACAAATACATCAGGATGTAATTTAATTTGTTACAGTACAAACATACCATCATACATAGAAGGTAACAATAACAATATAATAACAACAGACAAAACTAATTTAAAACATACTGCTAGTTTCCTTTAACTTAAAAAGTTAATATTCTTTATGTGAAAATCTCAAAGCATTGCCATAAGCTAGTAGGATTTTTACTGTTCCATAAAATATTTGCAAGTTGAAACCTATATATTATTTGTATGAAGTTTATTCTTATGTGCTTACTCTGTAGTGATGAAATCCAAAGACAAAAGTAAAATAATACAAAGAAAATAATACAGAGCTTAAGTACCATTTATCTCATGGGCGAAAATTCATGAATAAAGCTTGTAACATAGACGTCTACACAAAACAATGTCAACTGCATAACAAGCCATGCATGTAAGAAACCAAGAAGCAAAACACCCAGATAAAGTAAATAAAACTTCTTTCACTATGTACAGCACGACAACTAAGTCTTACCCTTCATGAAACATTAATTTACACACCAAAAACATGATACTTTAGACAGTGTGACAAGAAATCAAAAGGTAAGGAAGAGGGTTGGTTTGACAAGAACAAAAAACCTAGAATAAACCCATGCAAGATAAACATCACCAACAGCAAGTAAAACATTTCCAGGCTTCGAGAAGTTGGTTTAGTTTTTAGTCAAATCAATTTTTTAGCTGACTATTTTGTAAGGCAATTAAAAAGAAAACAATGGTTTTAAAATTTACCAATTTGGATAACTCTTTCTGAATAAAATAAAAAAAAAATAAGCATCATGATAGTTATGATAAAAGACTACATTGAATACAAATGATAAATAATCTAATCTTATTTAATAAAACTTCAATGGAACCAACTAAAACTGTTTAATAGAGCAGATGAATGGCTATGGCAGAACAAAGACCAAACTTAAATACAATAGAGTTCAACAGGGCCTACAGAAAAACAAGTAATATAATACTTCTATGTAACAAAGTTCTTCATAATTTAGTTTCACAAGTTGCTATATTTCTGACAATACTATTTTTTGTATGCTTTCAAAATTCTTAGCATTAATATAAAGTCGTAAACTCCATCTATCAAAACAAACTCAAATGTATTCTTCCTTGTCCTCAGTTGTCCCCAAAGTTGTTCTATCAATCAAGCTTTTGCTAAACATGGAGGATTTTTTCCTTTCATTATGACTGGTCTAAACCACAGTCCGTTTGGAATGAGGACGTCACTGCAACAGTGCAGCACACCCTTTGGAAACAACTGTTCTAAATAAACTATTTCTGATAACAATGCACTACTATAAAGTAGATATAAAAGTAAAAATATCCAGCATAAGGTATATAGAAACAAGACACCTGGATCCAAGCTGCAGTATTTGTTCAATGAAAATAAAAAGATTTCTAGATAACACGCCAAAGCAAAAAAAAAAATGAAACAAAAAATCAGATGTGCCATCCTGTCAAATCAAAATTCCCTCTTTGGCATTCATTTGTGTTTACCACTTTGGAAATGTATCTGGCACGGACTGAAAAACAATGCCCCAATTTAGTTCCCATAGTCTGCTTGGTCTCCTCACTAGGAACCTGAAATTGAGCAGTACTGTAAACCAGTTCTTAGATGACAATCAAAATCATGCTCAAAAGAAATGAGAAAGTAACAAAGAACGAAACAAAATATTTACTTGGGTCCAACATTTAATGTATTTGTGATAAAGAACAGTGGTTCTCAACAATTTTAGACTCTTCCAATTAATAATATATGAAGACTATCACATACAAATTTTATAATTATGCTTTACTTATGGATTTTACTTGCAGAACATAAAGGAATTGGTAACAGAGTAAAATTTGAGAAACACTGTTACATAGAATACATTGAGAGTGTTTTGATGAATGTGAGAAACACTGTTATATACAATAAATTGACACTGTGTTGATCAATGTGAGAAAGACTGTTATATAGAATACATTGAGGCTGTTTTGATGAATGGGTGTTTTGAATTTTTATGAAATGGAAATTATAGCCTAGCGATGTCCCTTTTAATTCACTACAAAACTTATTGATTACTACAGAGCTAACTAGAACTCAAAGAACTATGATGTTTATTTTAACCATACTTAATATATGCTTGTCATTTTTATAAGTATTGCTTTTTAACTGAAATAAATGTTAGTAATATAGATATTGCTCTTTAATTAAAATAGATGTATTCAAAAAAAAAAAATGTCATCTGCCCCAGTACTTGAAGAGATCAAAATATTTAACTTTTCTTTGATAGTAATGATGAGAGTAATTTCCAAAGTAGTTCAACTAAACAATATCCAGAAAAAAACAAAAGGATCTAGCTACCCAATAAAACATCTAAGTGGAGCATATGAACACATACTTACAATCTTACACGATAGTTGGGAGCAAGAAAGTTTTTTGTGTTTGACATTGAATTATTGTTTTGTATTGGAATATTTGCTTCAAAATTTAAAAACAACCCCAGAAAACCCCCAGTTTAAAATTACATAAAAAACTTGGTGAAACATTGGCTCTAATGCAAATAGTAAACTAAACAAACAACTAATTTATTAAGGGGCAATAGCACAAAGTGATTTGTTGGGCATACAAAAAATAAAAATATTATTTTGAAAGGATTAATTCTGAATGAGTTTTTATAACGGTTCAAAACATTGTATAACTATACAGCTAAATTACTTTGGCTAAATATTAAATGAATTGAACTTTGTTATAAATCATTCATTAAAACATGATCATAATTGTAAATGGTAGAAACTTTACTATCATATTATTTAATCTAAAATTGTGATCAAAGATTAAATTGGCCCTATCTTAATTAGCTCTGTAAAACAAAAATGCAGCAAGTCCAATTTAAAAACAAAAATAAATAAAAACAAAGTCAAAAAAAAAAAATTTGAAAAAAAAAAAAGTCTTATTGAGTCAAATTCATCTTAGTTTCAACATAGTCGATTTTCATGTAGTTTCAAATTTGTCTTAACAAGTCTAATATAGTTTCAATTTAGTCCACTTTTAATCAGAAATGCTAGAAATGCCTTGTCCTATACCAGCAATCATAAAGGAAGAGTGTCACATGTATCCACAATAAAATAAATGACTGACAGCATTGCTTTAACTAAACCCCAAACAGCATACTAAACCAAAAACATCGCAGCTCTTATCAAACTAATACCGAACTTCCAACCAAATACAGACATCTAGGTGCACAACCCCTTTTTTTAAATCCCAAAAGGTGAAACTCTTACAGAGTCTCAAATTATACATCCTAAAATCTCCAATCACTCAAACTAGAAGATATTATTTTATTTGTCCAAACAAATGTAAATTCAGTTTGACTACAATAGTCCACCTAAATATCACTACTATAGCACTAAGTCATGGAGCTGTTTCTTGAAGTCATCGTGTTGAATCTCAAAATGAATAGTCTTTACTGAGCTTTCATGAAACTTTAAGGAGCCACACATTAGAGCAGACTAGGTTATGATCAAGGAACTTTGTACACAAAACTTTCTTAGACATGCACAGAGTTAGCACACTAGTCAGTAGTCACACTACACATTAGTCAGTAAAAGGGATTTTTTTTATGAGCCTTTCCCAAACAGGAATGTTCAAAGACAAAACTTCTATGGCCCAGTACAATTTTATGACTGAACAAAAAAAAAAAAGCCTTGATGCTAGATATGAAAAAGCAATATATTATTTACAAAATGGTTAATTAAACTAGAAGGTCTTTAATGAGGTGGTTATTTTATAGTTATCCTAATGAATTAGATTCTTATGACACTAAGCCTTGTGTTATTTAATGTGAAAAGTCAGGCTAATTGCAAAGTTAAGTACTATAAGTCATTGTTCTTCAACCAGTTTGAAAGCATTCCATTGAGCAATTTGCAAAAGGTTCATTCAGATTAGGTGAAAGCATATAATAATTGAGACAATATTTTTTTTTACCTGAAGTTTGGTCAAGCGGCTGGAGTAGCCTTTGAAGTAGGAATAATAAATTTTACTCATAGTATCTATGTACTCATCTCTCACTTCCTTAGCAACATGCCTCTCATTGGCCATCAGGAATTCATTAAAAATCCTGGTTGGAAAAAAAATGTAATTCATTTTTTCACAAAGTGTTTAAAAAAATAAAAAATAAATTGAACGAAATTGTTAAAACTAATATTAAACAAGGGATATCAAAATAAGAGTACCTAAACTTGAGCAACGTATTCTGAGGAATTTGATAATTGCTCATGGGCTTTCTGAATGCATAAATCTTTTGAAGTAAAAATTCTCTGATTTTGGAAATGGCCTAAAAAAAAAGGTATATAAATTTAAAATACAGATATTTATAATTAAAATAAAATCTTGTTTTTACAACTTAACTAAATACTTTTCAGTGATGTACTAAATCATAACAAGGCAAATGTTGCTGTGGTAAATCATATAGCTCCAGGACATCCCTGAGTTTTAATAGTTTTCGACACATGCGTGTTTATTATGTCAAGCTTGAGGGCATACAATCACAGACCAGCCGAAAGTCAAATGCCCTTACTTATTCAGGTCACATTAGGTGTGTGTGGGAAAATAAAGCAGATTTTTCTGGACAACCTTGATTGCGTAAACTAGTTAAAGGCTCAATGGGGCAGCCTGGGAAGGTGATGATTTTCAATGATAAGCTATCAAAGGCAGGTTCATCTATGGAACAACCAGATAGACCTGTTAACTACCTCACCCTAAGGCCAATGTTAGTCAACAATCAGAAAGAGGAGTGGCTCAACCAATGGGCATCAGGAAACACAGGTAGAGCCATGTACAAAGAAATGACTATGCCTAACAAACTGGACAGTATTAACTTCCTCCCCTGCAAAGAACAATCTACTAAGAACAGGACACACACCACTATTAAATTACCATCTGAACAAAATAAACTCCACACAACTCTCCCTTTGTAGACGCTGCGCCCACCCTTATGAAACCGTAAACCATATCCTCTTTGAATGCCCCTTCCTAACCCTCCTTAGGCAGACCCTACTTCCACTACAGCCCAACATAACCAACACCCTGTACGGCAGTGCTGAACAACTGAAGAAAACAGCACACTTTTTTTCCTTGGCACAGTCTGCAAAAGAGCTCACAGCTCGGCAGCAATAAAGTTGACTAGAAGAAGAAGAAGAAGAAGAAAGAAGGTGATCATAAAGATCAATATATAAGGAATCTGAAATGAGCTATCAGGGTTGCTAGTCTTTGGCCATTATCCATTGTTTCATGTGAACTATTTAGTGTGCTCATTCTTTATTGAGTTACTGTTTGATCATCTGTATTTCACAGTGTATTATTTCGACTAGAGTATTTTATTTCAGTCAAGTCATTGTACAAGCAAAACCTATATTTTGAGTGACTTGTTTTATTCTTAACTGAGTTTAAGGGCATTGAACTCAAGAAATTATTTCCAGGGCTGTGTTTCTTCAGTGTATCAAAGCAGCAAGTTGTAATAGATTTTAAAGCACCTCCAAATCTGCACAAGTCATGGAGTTGTGGAGACAAATACAAAGCCCTCTCTTTAAAAAAATCATGACATTTATAATAGATTAACTGACATTTTGTTGCAGGTGTTCTGCTCTTCAAATGACACGCTTAGCCAAAGGCCACAGAAAAAGATCAAATTACACACCTTTCCTCAATCACTGCTAGGTTCATTCAATTTTTTGGGAAATAAAATTTTGGTTACTTTATCTTTACAAGAATTAAAGTTTTCTTTGTATGACTAAGAAAATATGTCAAAAGTTTATTCAAAGAATAACTTTGTGTTGGTACTTACTTTGATTTTGAGTTTTTCTAAAATATCTTTCACATCAAGACAAGCTCTGGCATCTCTAAAGGACTGCTCTTTGACAAAGTTTATTTTGTGGTTTAACTCATGGAGCTGTTCCTTGAAATCATCTTCCGTCACTGGACACTCTAGAATGGACCTGATGGAAAATATACACATGTAGTTTAATGGTATTGGCAATGGCAGTATGAAACTAGTGAAATGCTATGCTGCAAGTTGCCTCAGGGTAGACTCCCGAAGCCTTTACCATGTTTGGGAATAGCCGCAAGGTAGTAGTGGCTTAAATTCATAGTTTTCCCTTCCCCTCTTAACTAGTATTTTCTGCCTGAAGTTAAGTGGTTTAGGCACCACTTGCCCACCTTTGCCCCTTCTCCTGACGGTAATAACCATTCCCACGACCCAATATCTGAGCCACCCAATACCTGCATCTGAACTTGTGATCGTTATATTGGGAGATTTACCAAAATATCAATCAAACATATATACGTTCACTTTTTTTTAAGAGACTATAACCCATGAATTAAACAAGTAGCATAGAAAGAAATGCAGATTAAGAGAAAGAAAAGCTAGATACATGATAAGCAATCATAGTGACTAGATCAAAGTCTTTTTTCTTCTTCTTCCTCTGTGTTAGGTTGGAAGGTTTAGATAACTAGTCAAATATCTGAGGTCAACTGCGCAGTGGTTTCCAATCCTGATCAGGCAGCTCTCCACACAGTTTTAAAATAATTTTGAAATTAGATCAACGATTGTATTCTAAAAGGTAATGGTACTAACTTGATCATAGTTTCTGGAATGACCATCTCATCAACATACTGACTTAATTCACCACGTATCGACTGTAAAGAAAAAATCAAATTGATCAACCCTACTTTCAATTTTTTAATGTATGTAAAATACATTATAGACATAACTAAATCTAGAACAGTAGTAGATAAAGAACTATCAAAATTGTATTCATCAAATGTCAACCTAATGATAAAATGTCAAACTCAAACTCTGACCATCAATAACTACAATTATGGACACATTCATGAGTTTCTATACGCCCCATGTCACGGATGAATGTGTGTATGTATGTATAATCTATTTTTACATTCTGCGCGAATGACCGGAAGTGTGTTTTGTTGTCAGAGGTTGATCAGACAGAGACCAGCGTGTGTGATATGCAGTAAAGCTGATTAGACGTATCGAGACCTAAGGTAGAGGCTATCGAGTTATAATTATAAATATAATAGGAAAGCTGTGACACCCCACATCATTCTACTTAAATATGAAGCACTTAACAAGAGAGAGAGCAAACAGTACGGGTAATTAGTGACCTCAAGAGACAAGAGATGTTAGGTTTAGTTAACAGTGCTAGGTTGGGGAAATCCATAAGATCAACAGCCTCTACTTACTTCAGCGGATGTGGAAACTAATTATAGCTAGACAGAAATAGAAGTGTCTTTAAATGTTTACAACTGATTTTTTGATAGTCTGATCCTTAATAATCTGGCACACTCTGTAATCAGACAAAAGATGAAGTATGCATCAGACACAACATGCATGCCTCACCTCTTTCCAATTATTTCTTACTGTGTTAAACTGTGATATGTTCTTAAGTGTCTTTCTGTGATTACTACCTATACATATTTTTTAGAGTCGAAGTTTTGTTATGTCTTGTATGATACCAAACAAATTGGCAAAAAAAAAAAGAAGTTAGTTTTACATATTTCGGATGTTCCTTCAGAGTTGAAGATAATTTACTTCCTAGACCAAGCCTCCCACAGGATGATGGGAGATGGCAGGGGGCAGAGTATGAACTCGGGACCATGGAGAAGTCTGAACAACTGTCCAGCACGCATACTGCATGACCAAGCAGATATTGAAAATGACACCAAGAGAAAAAAATCCAAAATCTAGTAAATATTCCCAATATGATAAAGCTCTTTCTCATCTATTGTTGAAAGTCTAAGAGAATATCTTTTTACATCATAATCAGGCCTATACCATTTAATATCTTTGAAGTATTTAAAGTTAACTTTTGGTAATCTGACATTTTCTGTAACACCCACTCATTCCAGTAACCATTGGACTATCAAGAGTCAACTATATTATTATATAATGAAAAAATGTTTAACCTCCACTGGGATTTAAATCAAGATTTTGGTAAAAATACCACATAGCACACAATACTTTTGTCATACAGTTAATAATGCAAAATAGTTTTAAAATAATAATTGAACAAATAGAGAAATTCCACAAGAATATTCTATTTGTTCTCATGCTGACTTGATGATATACAGAGGGAAAAATGTTTGTTCTATGTAATAATGCAATAAAAATGCACTTGCTCAGGAAGACCTTACAGAGTCATTAATAAAAGTAAAATTGATTACTTGTCTGTTTTTCAGTTTGACATTCATGGCTATAGACTGATCTTGTAAGGACTGTATCTCTGTGCTGATGCTGCTCAGATCACCTTGGAAACCATTCAACATCTGTTCCATTCTCTAAAGAAAACACAAATATACAACAGCATTGAAATAATGTATCAACATTAATTTAGAGCAATTAATATATGATTAAATATATTTATTTATTTATATAGAATCAAAATATTTATATTTTATACAATTCAAGTCAAAGTTTGTAACTATAAAGAAATGTATGTTTTTTATTATTCTGTAAAATCTGACTTTTAAATATCTTATCAACTGAATACATGAAACCTAGATACATTCTCAAGCCTTAAAAATACAAGAGGTAAGCTAAGTTGGATGTGTGGCTAAGTGCATTAGTGATTTAACTACCAATCAAGGGGGCTCAAGTTCAAATCCTGACTTGTGTTTGTTGAACAGACAGCACAGAAACTGTCTATCACATACCTGCCCCCCCCCCCACCTCCACATGTCCAAAAAAAGATATTTGACCATAGCCCACAAACAAGGCTATATGCTATAAATTTATATTCATGTTTCACTGCCCAATGATATTCCTGGCCAGCACAAGGACCCAACACCTTTACTTTAATGCAATGATAAATTAGTCGTGTATGGCTTATCTTTTATAACATTCCTAGAAAGAAAACATGTTAGCTAAGTAACATCAAACTGACCTCCAAAATGGTGTCACAGGCTGCTATCTGTCTGTGTAGACTTGCAATATTCTGACTTTCTTTAATATCTTGAATATCTTTGTAAGAAAAACTTATAGCTATATTATCAAAATGCATTCCAAACATAATACAAACAAGCTTGGTCTTAATTGTACAGTTAATGACTAGAAAATATGTTGGATACAATCTTGCACAGATTCATTTTCAACTTTCAGCAGTTCTTGTTCTATTTCTTTAGAATAGTGTCGCAAGTCCACTCCCTAAAAAGAAATTAAAACATGGATACAGTATTTATGTGCAAGAAAAGAATAAAAATAGAGATATATACTCAAGATTTTATTAGAGACCTGAAATATGTATAGAGTTCTTAATTTCAACAAAATCTACACATGAAATGATGTAGTTAGAAGAAAAACAAAACTGATTGAAGCTTTCAAAATTCATCCATTCAAGAAAACATTTTTTAAAATTGAAAATAATAATAATAATAATAATTTTATTTATAAAGCGCTGTTAACAAACAAAATGTAGGCTCAAGGCGCTGTAACAACATTACAAACAAAAACACAACAGCTAAAATGACAGTTAATCTAAAAAAGTTTTAAACACGTAGGTCTTAATGTTCTTCTTAAAAGTGGTGTAGCATGTTGTCTGTCTGAGATCAATGGGGAGTGCGTTCCAAGCCTTTGGTCCGTGAACTGAAAAAGCCCACAGACCGTAGCTTTTGAGGGAGAAACGTGGCACTACTAAAAGCGCTGAGTCCATTGAGGGCAGGAAAAAGTTTTATTTTATTTTTTTCAATAGCATGTTGAATGTTTTCATCAGACATTTTTTTTTTCTGTTTACCTTTTTTAAAGCTTCTTTCACTATTTCATCTTCCAGATTCTCTTGTATATGTACTGAAATTTACAAACCAATAATCATTAGTTTTTATAGACAACATAATAACATACTTCAAAACTGTGTCATTATACTTATTGCAACCATATTTTGTTAGTTGTACTGTTACTTAATGCATCTCAGAGTTTGGCCTCAATCAGCAGTAATAATTAGCTACTTCCACAAAGCTGACCAGCACATCACAAGACATAAAATCTGATTTCAATTCAGTTGTTACTATCACAGAAAATTTACTACTTATGTTGACCAAACTAACTAATTAAAACAAAGGTTTAATGTCATGGGACGCTAATCAAAGAAAAATTTAAAAGTCATGGGCTGCTAATTGACGACATTTGTTCATCTTTATAAGCCATGTGTGATGGGTGGCAGCCTCTGTAGGTGGTATGCACTTTGCACTCTTTTCCTGATAGTCCAAGTTTGATTCCTGACATGATCCTTAGTACATACTATTTTACTAAAGGAAAGTCAGAATGTTATATAAAACAAAAGAAGACAGTTTTTTTATATAAAAAGTTTCTACCATTCTTCTTCTGCTACAGTGCAACAGTAGAATTTAAGAAAAGCAACATAAATTGTAATTATCATTTTACATTACCATCCACTTCATCCAGCAAGAAGTCTTCTGATGTGAAGTCTAGCTCTCCAAGTTGAAGGTTGACATCAGTCTAGACACGCACACATAAAAGAAAAGGAAAAAAGAAAAGAAAATAATAGAAGAACAAAATGGATGCAATAAATTTTGTTTAAATAATGTTTAAGACTGTAGACTAATCAAAATACAAATTTTTAACTTTCTCTATTAGTTTCAGTGCTTTTTCTTTGCTCAACCTATAAAACTCTGCCCATTAACTATATCATAAATTAAAAATCAAGATTGTAATTTTTTAATTATTACTTTTTTTGCAACAAAATTGAAGAGGTAGCTTTTATTTCCATAATCTTATAAAAATTAAATATAATAAATAGTAAATGAAAGTAAGGAATTTCTGATAAATAAAATCTTTTAAGTTTACAGTTTTGTGGTTGATAAAATACTCATTTTTAAAAAAATCACAAAGAAAAAACATTGATGCAAGTTCTTTTTTTTTTTTTATATTTTTATAGCTTTAATTAAAATTTTTTTTTGATCTATTATTTTTAAGTATGGTGAGTAGGACAATATAATTATTTATGTTGATAGAAAATGCCTCTAAATGCATTTTTCAAGCCCTTTTGGTTGGTTAGGAAATTTTATTCACTATTCACAAGGCTTATAATGATTAACATTCTATTGCTCTAATTGAATAGTCATTGAGACATTTTGGATTTCAATTTGCAATTTAAGTAATTTTTTTTTTACATTTTGCTATTTGCAATGAAAGTTAACTTTAAAAAAAAGTGCTCTTCATGTGATAGTCATAAGACTATCTTCAAGTTATGTAACACATCTTTTGTTGACTTTTTAAATACAACATAACGTTGGACAAATAATTTGTGACATATTCTGACATATGAAAGTCTAATGATCTAGTTGCAGTCTAGACACTAGATTCTCTAAACATTATCTAGAATCTTAATTCAAACACTTATTTAACAGTACATCAAGTAGAAGTATGGTAGTGCTATGATTTTAGTTGAAGAGAGACGTGCTTAGTATTTCCTCCAAATGTGGATATGGAGATGCTGTAATTATAGTTCAAACCACTTTGAGAAAGAATGACAACAGTGATGACATACTTTTCTTGAGTTTAATGCCTTTAAACAATGTCATAAAACACAGCTTATGCACAAAGTAGATACAGTATACAATAATAATGATAGATAAACTAACCAGCTTTTTAATTAAAACTAGTGACATCTAGAACCAACTTTCTAAGCAAATAACTCCAAGCTCACGCTCTCTAACTAAGAGTCTGTCATCTTTTAAACCTCTTTCATAGAATTTTAGATTCTAGATCCATATATTATTACTATAAATTATTACTTTTAACTGTGTCAGTGTGTGTGGTTGCAAATTGTTTATATGTATTATTAGATCTCTAGATCTATAATATAGACAAGTTATATGGTAATTTCCCACTTATGAACAGGTTAAGCGCTGCCGCCGCAATTTTTGCGTTTGAATTTTTATAGCTCCTTAATGGTTAGTCCTAGGAAAAAACTACAAACATCTATAAATTTGTCATTCATTTGTCAATAAAAATAGCTATATATTTATATATTGTTTTGTTACTCTATGCATAATTACAATAAAAAATTATATTGAAGAGGGTCAGGTCAATGAGGTCCAGCGCAACATTAACGAACACCATTCTCCGCTATGTACACTAACGAACACAATTTGTACACTAACGAACACTTCATGTTATTTTATTTAAAAATAATATTATCTTCAATTTTTTTTATTTCAATATCAATTTATTTTTAAACCAACTCAAGATCGACAGATTAGTGTCACTTTTCCCACTTTTCATTGCTCCCTTCTCTGCTAAACCCTCAACTTTACAAAGGGCCATAGACTGTGACCTACCTAGATCTAGTTGACCCAAAAAAAACAGAACAAACAAAAACTGTGCGACCCGGCGCGTCTAGCCCGCTCACTCCACTCAGTGAATGTGACCTAATTTGGTACCTGATTGATCAATAATTGTCCCTCCCACTACTTGTTTTTTCTGGTACTGTGTAGATGATACCATGCTAGATACCTATCTAGGCTGGTCAACCAATAATTAGAGTGACAAGGATGAAAAAAGAGAGAGAGAGCAGGATTGTGCCACTCATTAAAACATTACTTTTTCATTCACACTATACCCAACTCTCCCTCATAAGCACTATGTTTCGCGATATTCCCTTTCTTTTTACTCATTCACATAAAACTTGGTTTAACATCTAAAACAAAAGCAAAATTAAGTAAGAAAATGTTAGACCTATACAAAATAAATCAAAGAAATCTCCATTTCCCGGCCTTGAGTTACATCCCTTTGATATGCATTTTCAACATTAAAATAGCGTTCGTTAGTGTCATTGATAGTGATAAAGACCGTTTGTTAGTGTCATTGATTGTGACAAATGAATATTATGGAACACCCCATATTTACTCAAAGACTATGACGTGTGTTTTAGGCCTATTTAGATCTAGATGCATTTTAGATAGTTAGATACTTAATCTTCACTCCGGACCTACCCTCCTTCTGTCCTAGAAGAAAACAACTTGCATCGTCCTACCAGTGCTGTGAGTGCTTTTTGAACCTGTGTAAAACCCTTGTCCTTGTTTTTCAGAGTAAAGGAAACTAGAAATGTCAGAAAATAGGGGGTGTTCCCTAGATGAAAATTACTCTACTTACTACTTCGTTCTTATTTATGAAAGTTAAATTTAAGTCATTTAAGTTATTTCAATTAAAAAAAAATCAATCGTTGACCATGTGACCCATGTCAGTCGCATCGGCATCGTTTAGGCCATTTAGGGGGAGTTTAGTGACATAATAGTTACCTGTAAGTAACAGTATACTATAATAGTGAGTAGTTTAGAGTTTTAAAGTTTAGTGATTAGTCATTTTTAGTGACACTGACACTGTGACAGTGACACTTGACAGTCATCACAGTCTGACTCGTCACTCTGAGAGTGACAGAGTGTGAGTCTCTAAAACTTAGTCGACTTAGAGACTTACTTAGACTTCTTTAGTTCTTATCGTACTCGACTCGTAGTTGTTTGAACTATAATTACAGCACCTGAAAATCCGCATATCTCACATAATTTTGTATAGACTACGTAAGTCTCTCTTCAAATAATAATCGTGACATATTTGGCACTTTATTCATAGCAACATACATCATGTTCATAGTTAGTAGGGGACACGTCCAATAGTTCTGCCATTTTTGTTATTGTTTTTATATCAAGATCTAGATTAGTACAAAGCTGGTTTGGAAACAAAAATAAAATATTGATATATTCTAGAATATAGATCTAGACTTCTAGATCTACATTTCTGGATTAGTTTTAGTGTTAAATGTATAAATATGTAAAAAAAAAATAAGTACGGAATTCTTTATTTCAATACAGTAATTATTTTTTTCTTTCTATACATTTATTAATTTTATTAGAATTTTCAGGTAAAAAGTGTCCATATCTTTATTTTTTCTGCTTCCGGTTTGGAACTTCCTTTTTGCTTCAGCAGATAAAAATGGTAGGTTCTGAAAACATTTTGTTATCTATTTTTATCGTGTAATCATTTACTTCCTATGTGTCTTTTCGAAAATTTATATACTAAAATAAACACTTTAAAGAAACATTGAAACTCTTATTGTTTTTAATTGAAAATGGTAACAATATTTCTGAATCAAATATTATTTATGATAGGCTAAAACTTTTAGATTCTAGATCTATCTACTTATCTAGATTTTATTCTATTTATGGTACTTTTTTGCAGTAGTACAATATTAGAATATAGTATAGTTATAAGCATTCTGTCAAGCTTGTGTACGTTTAACTGTTATTTCATTGGTATTTTTTAATAAACTTTTTATCTTTATTTAGTCTCTAGTTCTGCCTGAAAAGTTTCAACACATTCTTCGTGTTATGAACACGAACATCGATGGACGAAGAAAGATTTCCTTTGCCATCACATCCATTAGGGTAAGTTATAAGAATTTTTGACTAATGTGATATTCTGATAGACCTATTAATATTAAAGACCAACTGAAGAGGTTTTGGGGTCAATCACAGAAACCGTTTTAATA
This sequence comes from Biomphalaria glabrata, assembly GCF_947242115.1. Lineage (NCBI taxonomy): Eukaryota > Metazoa > Mollusca > Gastropoda > Planorbidae > Biomphalaria > Biomphalaria glabrata. Next base: position 7,519,870 of record NC_074719.1, read on the forward strand.
CTTGTTTTCTGTAATATAATGCTTAAAAAAACGTGTATGCAAAATATTTTCTATAACTTTTCAGCCGTTAATGAGATATTAGCGTTTTAATGTGGGTTTTAGGGACACTAAAAAGTCTTCGTCTCGTAGCCATTCGAGATGTCTTTCTCCCTCACTACACTGGTCCGTGACGTCATAGTATGGAAACTAGGTCACGCTACTAAATTTAGAGGTAAGCGAATTAATGTTCGCCGGATTAGCCTAGATCCAATCAAGCGTACTAGTATCGAGTTTTAGTCCACCGTACAACGTGGATCAGTCTACTATATCTCTTGTTAAAGTCCACGTGTGGTTTTTTATGACTATGAGTGTAAGCTAATCACAATTAGCAAGCCGGTTTAACTTAGATCCATTCATGCGTACCCAGTATTTGACCACAACACAGTGTTTCTGTCCACCATATCGTGCAGTACACCTGCAATTTTTTTGTATCACCAATTCTTTCAATTACCGGTATTTTTCGTTCTGATAACGATGATAGTAAAATAATAATAATCTTTATTATCCGTAAGGAAATTTGTCTAACAATTTGTGCATTACACCAAACAAAAAACATTATAACTATAAGAAACCAAAGTGTACATTCACACCAGACTCACTCATAATTTACATGTGACAAAGTAGATCTATATGCTAGAAACTAAGGTTGCAGAAACAGCTCCTTGACTAATGGAATTCACTTATTCAAATGCCCTTGGAATGATAATGTGTGTAATTGTGTGTAGAGATGGGGTGGGGGAGAAACAAGTCAAAGCTTGATAGTTACTTACACACTAAGTACAAATTGAGCTTCCTTAACTTATATGATTTAAAAATTTAAGAGTAATCCCCATATTGGAAGCAGTTAGCTCAATGAAAAGCTGATAGCAATGAAGAGCTCAATTTGTTTTTCCTAATTCTGTTATAAAGCAGAATTGCTAACTAATAGTTCACTTTTACTTTTTCTTATATTAACATATTTTCAAAGTAATAATAATAATAATCTTTATTGTCCAAACAAAAAACATTATGACTATTAGAATATTATCAGAATACTTTAATTTAAATAAGATAATAAGAGCAGAAACAGCTGAGGTAATATATTTGATCAGTTAGGTTCAAGCTATTAAATATTTCAAGTTCTAATATTAAATTATTTATCTGGCTAAATAACTTTTGGGTGCTAAATTTTCTTTAAAATATCTTTGTAAACAGTGTCTTACTGGAAATATTTACATTTCATTAACTAATTTATAAATATAAACAAACTATGCATTCCGCATTTATAATAATTTAATTTTTTTTCGTCGTCTGCGTCTGTCTTTAGCAAGCTCGTCAGAGCTTTTCAGCTGTTTCTTTCAAATGCAATCTGCTTTCCTATATGCCATAGAAACCACTGGTTTGTCTGTATAATGAATTAGATATGACAAAATATACAAGTTGCAACTGGGTTTGTGTGATCAAGAGAAATGCTGCATTCATCCTTAATCTTTGGAATCAAAGATAATGCCTTATAACTTTATGTTTGCATTAAATATAAAGGGCATGTCCCACAAAGTTGAAATTTATCCAAAAGAATATTTTTTCACTTTTGAGTATTTATAAAGAAAATGTAACAAATTTGTTAATTCTAAAAATTTAAGACAACGTTAGCTTAAAACAAACCAACTGAAAATATGATAATAATAATAATAATCTTTATTGTCCTTGTATAAGACTTATTTATTAAAGATTATTGTCATAACCATATAAAACTGACAGGATTTCTTCTAAGCCATTGAGTGTCATAGCATCAGCTTTTAGATTCGTAAGTAAAAGATGCTCAACAGTCTTATAAAATAACAGTCCAGCTGGCATAACACACAATCAGGCAGCCATCCACTGTTGGATGCGTCAGATCATCTTTTAGTCAATGTCAGGTTTCTACAATAAAATAAAATAAAATATATTTATATATATATTTAGTAATAGATACATAATAGATACATAAATGAAAAATTAAGTAATATTAAATGAATATTGGTGGGAAGCGTGGTCGAGAGGTTAAGTGCGCTTGAACTTGGCTACCTAGAAGGGGGCTCGAGGTTCGACACCGGACTCGGGCGGAGTTGCGTTTACTGAGTGCCTAAAGGCAGCACGGAAAAGCAACTCCTAGATTCCCCCTCCCCCCCTCCCACCGGTCCACAAATGAGATTGGACCAAAGCGCTCTGAGCATGTTATAAGCATGAAAGTAGCGCTATATAAAAGCTATAATAATAATAAATAATATGAACATTAATATCAGCCTAGAGGAATCTAGTGCTACTTTACCAGAATATAACTAGATTATATACTATAAAGGTCTATAGTAGATCTATCTTAATTCTTATAATTCTTGGAGTCTAATGATGAAAGAGTTTAGTAAGTCTAGATTTTATTAATTTATAAATCTAGATCTATACCTTCCTTAGATGATATGTAAAAATTATATATGCTTTCTAAAAACTATTGTTACTATAGACACTATAGTGACTATAAGTGATAATAGTCTTCTAAATCTTGTAGTAGGCCCTATTATACTACAAAACAAGAATAGACTTTTAATACTTTTTTTTATAGACCAACTAAAGATTTAGACAGAACCTTCCCCAGGACATAGAATCTATAATACTATATATATTAATATTACAGACCACTAGTTAAGTGACCTAGCCCTATAGCCTAGGCTAGTCACTATATAAGTCATAAGACTATATTTTTATATTCCTATATTATTGTTTTTTGTATTTATTTTTATAGTAATTTATTTAATTTATTTATACTAAATTAGATTTAGATCTACGACTAGATTTAGAATAATTTAGATCTAGAATCTAGATCTAGATTTCTAGATCTAGATCTAAATATTCTAAACTAAGACTAGTAAAAAAAATATATCTAGCTAAAAATCTATTATTAGATATCTAAATCCATATCTAGTTACAATCTAGTAATAAGACTAAATTGTCTACGTTAAGCTGGTCTTAATAACAAAAAACAAGATCTAGACTCCTCTAGGCGGTCTAGCTAGATCTAGTGTCTTGAGCTCGACATTTTCCCGTGATTTCCATACTATAACGTCACTTCCGCTTTCGGCCATGACAGAGCCATTTCAAATCTCGTTAATTTTTTTACACTTTCAAATGACTTTTTCTAGTATAAATATGTATTTCTTTTAACTCAAATTTTTAGGATCTATATTTGATACCATCTACTATCATAATCAATAGTTATCTCAATTTCGATAAAAACCTCTTCAGTTGGTCTTTAAGTGTAAGCGTGTATAGTATACTTTTTTTAGCAATAAAATGTTGCTTGTTACATTATGTTTGAAGATGTTTTTTTAAATTGCAGGGTGTTGGTCGTAGATTTGCAACAGTTGTGTGCAAAAAGGCTAATGTAGATATCAGAAAAAGGGCAGGAGAGTTGACAGAAGAAGAGGTAGAATATATTTATTTTCTTTAACAATCTAAAATCCTAAATAGATGTAGAACCACGGCCAAGGTTTATTAATTAATTTTAAAGGGAAACTCCGATGGTTTTGACAATTTTTGATATAATATGTGTTTTGATTTACAGTTAATGAATATATTCTTTTTTTTTTTAATTTGCAATAATAACTTAGTAATTGATGTTTTTCCGACGTAATTTTCCTGCGCATCCAAAACAATCAGACTTTCGCCAGGTTTCTATGTGACGTCACAAAGGTGTTTTAATCTACTGACTTATTGCATAACAGGAGACCATACAGCAAAGTTTACATTCTCGTAAAAGAAATATATCTTTGTCTATGCAGTTAGATCTAGGATCTTGTAAGCAACGAAAAAATGCGTATTAAAAGTATATTTACATGCTTGACTAATCACGGCAGTGTGTATTTTCTCGCCAGACCACTCAACACACAACAAACACTATCGCTTGGTTGTCTTGTCATGACCGACTACACGTAGTCTCGACTAGCCTTACACTGACCAGCTTGTTCGAATCATTCAGACACACGATCTATTTACTTCTTGGGATAGGGAGAGGCTTAGATGAAAATGTAACTTTTTTTTCTCGAGTTGGTTATCATAATGCTTTTGGATCTATCTATACATGTTTATATATAACTGTATCATAGCTCTGGACTAGGCCGTCACTAAGCCTAACAGCTACTGTAAGAATGAAGCGATACGATTGGTTAAATCAAGTTTCTCTTTCAGTATTGTTTAGGGAAGTGACGCATGAAATAACTTAAAACAAAATCTCGCAGAACCCCGTTTTTTGGGGGGGGGGCGTGAAGAATTTTCTGTCTAATTTATTAAATATAAAATTTTCTGAGCATTTAAATAAAAAATGATATAATGTTTACTATTTCAACTTTTTACGCAGAATTTAAATAAGTAAATAACTAAAATTTGAAAAACTATCGGAGTTTCCTTTAATAAGTAAAAATTAAGTTATTATGCGTATGCATTTAAGATTATCTGCCTAATCCTAATTGAAATCATGTGATTTCTAATAATTGTTAAATTACAATGGCTCTTTGCCATCTTTGATGTAAATAGTCTGCAAGCATTGATTTTGATAGATCTAGTTGGCATTGGCTTCTTTTAAAGGGAAACTCTGATGGTTGTGACAATTTTTTATATAATATGTGTTTTGATTTATAGATAGTGAATGTATTATTCTTTTTTCTTTTAATTTGCAATAATAACTTAGTAATTAATGTCTTTCTGGTGTAATTTTCCTATGCAACCAAAGCGTTCAGATTTTCACCGAATTTCTGTGATGTGACACTAACCTATTAATTTAATTTATAGACTTATTGTATAACGGGAGACCATAAAGTAAAGTTTACATTCTCGTAAAAGAATTATATCTTCGTCTATGCAGTTAGATCTAGATCTTCTAAGCAAAGAAAAAAATGCATGTTGAAAGTAGATTTACATGCATGACTAACCATGGCAGTGTATATTTTCTCGCCTGACCACTTAACACACATAAACACTATCGCTTAGTTGTCTTGTCAAGACCGACTACACATATTCTAGACTAGCCTTATACTGGCCAGTTTGTTAGAATCAGTCAGACACATGATCTATTTACTTTTTAGGACAGGAATGGGCTTAGACGAAAATGTTACCCTTTTCTTCAGTTGGTTATGCTTTTAGATCTCTCTCTCTATATATATATACCATAGCTTTGGACTAGGCAATCACTAAGCCTAAAGGCTACAGAAACAATGCAGCGATACGAATGTCAGTAACTCAAATTTGAAAAACCATCGGAGTTTCCCTTTAAACACAACTTGCTTATGCTTAATGGCATAAGAAGCCTTAATTTTTATTCACCAAATTAAATTCTTTATGATTGAGTTCAAATGTTAGATGCATACCATTCTTCTTATCTTATATAATATAGACTTTACTTCAAAAAAGAAGATGCATCTAGTCATGCATGTTATCCAATGACTTAAATTCCTTACTCGTCTACTTATTCTGACAAATAACATCTTTGCTTCATTTGATGTTTTCATTTTTTTTGCCCTTTAGGTTGAACGCATTGTGACAGTCATGACCAATCCCAGACAGTACAAAATTCCAGACTGGTTCCTGAACAGACAAAAGGATATTAAAGATGGTCGTTTTAGTCAGGTTCTTAGCAACGGTTTGGATAACAAACTTCGTGAGGATCTTGAAAGGTTAAAGAAAATCCGTGCTCATAGAGGTCTCAGACACTATTGGGGGTAAGTTTTCATTTTTAAGCTTGGAATCATTTGAGCCTAGCTTTTTATTTTTGAAATCTGGAACTGAAGTATTTGAATAACATTCCACTACCAGTACAAAATTAGGTACTTTGACAAAAAATTCAAAATAAATATATATGAACAGAAGCTATTTAGTTATGTAGAGCTTGCTGAGAGGGTTACAATGATACCACATTTATCGTTCTATGTTATATAGGAGCAAAGTTATGCCGTTTTATGTGTAGAAAAATGGACTATAGAAAATGTCCAAAAATCTGTGATCGAAAAAATGAATTTTCGTCTTTATCTCATTATAACTTTATAACCATAATAGATAAAAGCTTGAAATTTGGAACACAGCTACCCCATTATATGATTTTGAATTTGAATGTTTCATCTCACATGTAGCTAACATTCATTCACAGCTAATCCAATAGTTTGAAAATTGACTTCGATCCTTTTTCTAGAATGCCGTTTGGTAGAAAATTCCTCAGCTTTATAATATTTATAAATATAATGTAAAATAACACCTTGATAGCATTCTCTCCACTAGGTTGATCAAAGATAAGCTGTTAAACAATGCATAAATCATTTAATTTCATATTATCTGCAAGAATTACTAATGTCTGGCGCCACATGTCGCTGCATCATGGAGTGACTTCATTTAACATCGTCAGGATGGACCCAAACTTGCCTTAATTAGCTGATTTCCTTTTATATTTTGTGTACCTAAATATAGAAAAAAAATATTTCTAACACTACTCTATAATAAAAATATTGATTGTGATACTATAGTCATAGATTGTTATGGTAGTTATAATTTTTCCATGTACCCATTTCAAAAAATAGCCTAATTTGGCATCATTTATAGCATGTTGGGGGGAGTTTTTTTAATTTTTGAGGACAAAATTTCATAAAAAGATAATGGAATAACAAACTTTAAGCATAAATCTAGGTCTAAATTCAATAAAAAAATTCCAAGCTTGCTTAAAAATTATATTAAATGCAAAATCATTCTTACCTATGACTTAACTGTAAATTTTCTAAATAAATACGACTTTCAGTTGTTGACAATGTGGTATCATTGAAAAGCTCAGGAATCCTCCTTTAAGATTAGCATGAGGGTTTTTAAAACATGAAGCAAATGTAAAAACAACAATCAATCAACTAACACCATGGTTTTGGAAGTCTAGCCATGGTGTTTCAAAACTATATAGCAGCTAGTCTAGCAGTTTATAGGTCAGTGGAGTAGGGATGTCAAAGTACCTAACAAAATAGTGAATGCATTTGATGTTCCCTTGCACACATGTAGACCAGTTTTCACTTATTTGTGTTGCTCTTTAAAAAAAAAACACCTATAAAACAATATTTAGCAGATTATGTTTCATTCCAATCTCCAGACAATCTATACTGGATCTAGCATCAATTTTTTTTCTTCTTCACTATCTTATCTAATTCACTTTCTCCAATCATTATTTCCTTAATCTACAGCTTAAACATTTAAATAATATTGAATTATAGCATAATCAATGGCTTAATTGTTCCTTTTTTTTTGTTGGCTATAAAAAAACAACAACCTTATGTTTCAAAATATAAAAAATCCATTTCAACATGCAATACCAAATAAACCTAAAAAAAAGATTCTTTGTCACTCTCTTAGGTCATAGTTAATAAAGGTATAGTTATTTAAAAACTAGCAGTGAATATACAACTCTGCCTCTTTTACAATTGTAAGGGTTTGACATTTCTGTTTTGTAATTACTTGATTAACTTTTCTATATTTATTATATGAAACACTTCTCCAAATTAGATATGAGGGATAATGTGAAAATCTGATTGAACATAGCTGTAAGTAGCGGTTGGCTTTGTAGGAGTGTCTATGGTAGGGTTTTTGAAATCTGATGTGTCATACAGGCAATCATTTATTGATACTCCAACTTGTAATATATATGTGAACCCTCAATCACTAGTTGAATTTTGGAGTTCAAATGTGGTTTGGTAGCTTTCTTGATGACACATTAAAATTGCACCAACAAAAAAAAAGTAATGTTTGAAATTATTAATAGTACCCATATAGCTGTATTCCATAATTTTTCTTCTATCATATTTAGTTGTAGAGGAAACTTGATTACAGCCACAGTAATGTCTTCCTTCACACTTGTAACTTTCATTATAAAGTTAGAGGGTCAGATGAAGACTACATGACAAATGTTAATGTTTAACCGAATGTTGACAGAATTGATAATGATTCATTGTTTTAATTTCATTTCAATTTTTTTTTTCAGCCTCCGTGTTAGAGGTCAACACACTAAGACTACAGGTCGCAGAGGTAGAACTGTGGGTGTGGCCAAGAAGAAGTAATTTTTTCAATGAGTACTTTGTTGCAGTAATAAATCTGTGAATTATAATTTCATTGCTTAATTATTTTTACTTGTGTGTCTTGTTTGGATTGTAGTTTTCTGGAGCAATACCATTTTAAAAAAACAGCACTTTTACTACTGGCAAGTTTATTCAAAGTGAAAAAAATGAAATAATGGAGAAGATAAAAATTTTAAGTTGAATGGTTAAAATTTCATATTGATGTTGGTGTCTACAATTCTTTTATTAACCATCTTTTGTAAAATTATGAGCTAGTCTACTTAAGTCAATTTTAAAAAGTTAAAACTCTAAAAGCACCTAGCTCTTGATGGCCTTCCGGGGGAAGTGTTACAAATTGGCCTATTCACAATATGGTAAAAATTTAAGTTGTATTCTGACCTTCCAAGTATATCTTTATAAATGGGAGGGCTGAGAGCAAGTAGTATGATACTAAATTTTAGGACTGGCAGAAGTAGATCCAACATGATTTTTATCCTCCAAGGAAGATAGTCACCTAAACATTCTAGAAGTGCAATGGCTTCTTCAAGATTTAACGCCAACTCTAGAAATATGATAATCCAAGATGAAAATGCTACCGGTATTTATCAAGAATACTATTTTTTTTTATTGTATACTATAGACATATAAATAATATACCAACAGATTTGTCTTTAATTTTAAGAATAGTATCCTACTATGGACTACATTTCATGACTAGATGTTGCAGCCAAGTGAGCTACCGAGACTTTTCATCTTATAAATTACAGATTGTCTATAAAAATATAAAGATAATTATATCCTATGCATACCGTTTATCTAATGTTGCATGTTACACCTACTGTTTGGTGGTGAACAGTAAAGTATTGTAATAAACTCATAAAGACAACAGTTAATTTAACCAAAAAATCATTTCAAAGTTTTATTAGAACATCATCACATTGACATGTATCATTGGATAAAGTTGCCGGTTAAGACTGCATGTAAGGACACTTTGATGTTGAAACTATCCACAAATCTATTGCACAAGACAACTTTTTCTATTTCACTGCTTTGATCTAAAAACATGGAGTTTCACAAATTTTTCAGGATTAAAAATAAAATGCCAAATTTAACACATTAGAAGTACATTTATGTATCTACTTTGGATTCAATAAATATGATACAATAAATAAATCTGTATTTTTAACTAAACTTTCTAACACAGTTTTAAATATACATGTGTAAACATAAATATTTCATTCGTTTTTTTTTTTTAATGTAATCCTGAGATTCACAGGCCAACATGAATATTTATCTGCAAGATAAAAAACGCAATGCACCCATCTTGAGAACAATTCAACATCAAGCATTTGCTTATCAATGATAGAGTTAGGGTGAAACTTTTGAATGAAGGAAAAGATTCATTGGTGATGAAAATGTACATTTGAACCAAAATTTCTCAGCCATGTTAGCTCTGCTGAAATTTGTCAAATGTCTCAAGATAGAAAATATGTAGACATTAAAAAGGTGTTGCACTAAAAGCATTCATCCTCATATGTTCTGCGAAAAATGAGCAGATTCAACAATCACACTGCTGCTTAGATCTAGATACAGTACTACTTGATAACTCATGGCAGTGAAACAATCAAATTCGGAATGTAATGTATCTCATGCAGGGATTAACTATGATTTACAATAACCATACAACATTCATTTAGATGCAAAATAGTGTAGAAATCGTCAAACTAGAAAGCAACAAAAAAATGTTTTCAAAAAAAGTTAAGATCAAATTGAAGCTTAAAACTGATTATTATTTAAATTATTATCAGTATCATTTGTAACAAATGAGCGATAAATATAAAAATAATATGTACCAAATATGAGAATCAAAGAATATCTACAGTCATTTCATTTACTCAGTGCATTTGAAACATTGTACAGTATCTACAATTTCAGTAGATAATTTTAAAAAGTGATAACCATAACTAAGTTTCTAATCCCTTTGGCAGCATTCAATGATAGTGAAAGCTCTTAATGGAGAAGTGCTATGAACCTCCACTAAAATCACAAACCAATCCAGATAAAGTCTAGATTTGTATAGAGAGTACAGCATCAAATATAAATAAAACACACAATACAAAAATAGTGTCAACAGTCTGTTAAAAATCAATATTTTGCCAGATTTCTAAATACATTATTTGGCAAACCAACTTCGACTTATGTCATGTACCACATACTATACCAATGTTAGTACATTTTATTTTTACTAAGCATATGACATTTCAACAGCTTGTTTGTATGAACTGCCAAATAGTGAGGAACAAAGAATGAATCCCTCCGTGAAAGTAATCTCGTTACTTCATTTCTACTAGCACAATTTGACAATATTGGTACAAACATGAACTTCAAGAGGAAAAAATTAAGTGTTAATATCTGACAAACATTTTTTTTAAATATTAAAAAAATAAACACCAAGTGCATTAATAGTGAAAATATTTTGAGAGACATTGAACAATAATAAAAAAAAATATTCAAAAAAAAAAGCATATGGCTTACAGACAATAAATCCACATGAATAAAACATAGCACTTAAACCCATCAATGACACAAGTAAAGTCATAGTTTATAAAACAACTCTCATTTATGTACAAATAGAAAATCAGCCAGATAAGGGTGAGCCCTGGTTTAAAAAAAAAGTCATTATGCATTTTCTCCGGCTAGTTTATTTATTTGATCTTTGAAGTTTTTCCCAGTACTTCTCGGACTTGCGACCCTGTGGGCGTGTGCCATTGTTACTGGCTGGCTTCTCTTGGCCACTCTCAAAAGCAGTTGAATTGAAAACGGATTTTTCTGGAAAGACAGAGCGCTGTACCTGGATCAGATTTGTGTTGAGTATCTCGCAATCTATCTGCATCATTCCAACACTATCCCGAGAATCACCAGAACTACCTGAAGAATAAATATAAAACATGGTCACTTATGTACTTCAATAGGCTCTCAAAAATATTACAGGGAGTCAAATCAACAGCATTTTGAAGATATTGAGATTTTGTGACTGAGAAGCGAAGCAGCTGACATTTCAAAAGTTAAAAGTTGAAGCCTAATACAACCTGTCAGAATTTGAATCAGACAGAACATCGTTCTCAGCAATCAACTGGTGCACTATTTAGGAACTAGTCTAATGCAAAGAGAAAAAAAAATTAAAGTTAATTTATAAAACTTTAACCTTACCATTGACTAAAGGTGTGACCACTGGCATTAACAATGACATCCGAGGTCTCATGGTTTTATTATGGGCTGTGGCTGGCACTAGGAAATAATCCTGAGCAAGAAAGTAATTGATTAAATATTTTTATAACTTTTTGTTTGTTATTAGAAAATGACTGATTTAGTATACTTTTATATACCACAAATTAATGCTAATAAAACAATAAATTACCGGTATTTAGTATTAATGTATAAAAATGAAAACTGTGAAAAAAGTCTCCAGGAACTAGACCAGATATAGGAAAAATTTTAATATCCAAATTGGGGAAAAACATTTTTTTAATATTTATCCATATTGTCACAAAACTTTATACATACAATAGACAAAAAGGAAAATCTTGAACTTGCTACCATAAACAATGATAACTCTTAGCTGTAGGATAATTATAAGTGATTTTAAAAAATTATTTAAATTATGATATTTATTCATAAAACTTTATGAATAACATTAAAAAACACCTAAAATGATAGTTTTGAGATCATCCCACATTGCTAGTATCGGGATAAATATAGGATAAGCAACACACACACAAAAGTGTATGTGATGTAGGAATAAACTGAACATGGAACCAATGTAACTTTAGACAAATATTTACAAGTCTTTAAATGTTTAATTAAAGAAAAAGCATTTTACTTACGGTGCTGAAAGAGAGTACATAGAAAGTATCATTACGCCTGTGTATAGCATTCAACAATCGCTGCCTGGAATCATAAGCTCCACTGAACACTTGAATCGGATATGTGTTACTGTTCACTGCTGGCCCATTGACCTCACTGTTGGGAACTGACTGTGTGTACCTCCCGAAGGAATTGCTTCCGAAATGTTTCACTGGAGGGTAGTTTTTTCTTCTTTTTGTGCTTCTTTTCTTTGTTTTTCTTCTTCTCTTCTTCTTGGCTAATCATCCAACCTCGAAGTTGTTCAGCAAGCCTGGAATTAAGTCAAATGTAGCTCTTGTCATTTTTGTTTCAGACATATATATATAGGTTCTAACTAAATGCTTTCAATTTCAAGCTGAATAGGACCTTAAAAGTAAAAAAACTTTTATTATTGCTTCAACTCAATTTGGGTGAGGGCTTTAGAGGTTCAAACCCTAACCTTTAAAGTTATAATTCATAAAACCAATAGACAACCTCAATAATTTAAAATGTGATGAAAGATTAAGTGACCACCATGAAGTCTATGGCGACTATTGATCATCTCATGGAAATGAGATGAATGCCTGGGCATTAGCTGTGGTCAGAATGATGTTGCTCACACATCAGTTCCCCCCCCCCCCCCTCTCCACACAGACCCTACTTCCACTACATCCAAAGGAACGGCAGTACCGATACAGTTTGGGGTCAGCGGCATTGAAAGTTCTACCAGGGTGTAGCATTGGGTGCTACAAAATGCCTTAGGGTCACCAGCTCCTGATTTTTCCTCAGGGTTGACTCCTGAAGCCTTTCCCATGATTGGGTATAGCTGCAAGGTAACAGGTTTGAATTCAGAGTTTTCCTTCACCTAGGTGGGTAGCCCCTCCTGCCCAAAGCTTACTGGGTAAGGCGACAGTTTCTTGCCTTTGCCCCTTCTCCTGTTAGTGAGAACAGTTTCTGGAACACACATGAAGTGGCGCTGCTTAAATCCAGACATACAACTTTCCTGCAAACAAAGAGCATTAAGTACAGCAGCTTGAATTACACATGTGTATCCATGTCCTAGGCAGGCTCTTTTATTTCATTTTAAATGAGTGACTTCCCCTGCTTTGTTTTCTATCCACAGTTATTTACAAGCATATGTCTCCTAAGGAAATCATTGGAGTATTTTTTAACTACCATTGTTACTGTACTTCTTAATTCTATTGAACTGCACCTCAATGAAAGAGTCTAGCATCACTTTCAGTTCAAATGTCATTGGTTTATTGAACTGTTGGGTTGCCATAACTGCTCCATTGACCTGTTTTCACTTCTTGTTCAAGTAGTTCCATCTTTTTTTTTTACTTCCTTTCCTCTTTTACTTTATCATGTAATACTTTCTTATCTTCTTCTTCCTTTTATCATGTAATACTATCTTATCTTCTTCTTCCTATATAAAACAGATGTTACTTCAAAAAAGAAGATGATTACGTCCTACACGTCATGCATATTAACCAATGACTTAAAATTCTGCTAAGTCATTGGCTTTCCTGGCTGGCTCAGGCAACCCATTCCATGCTCTAATAGCACTAGCATTTGTACAAATTTGTCTTAGCATATGGAACGAGGAATGTGCCTTTATTTTTGTGTCTTTCGGAGTATTTTATTAGGTTTTGTTTTTGTATTTGAAGATTTTGGTTCATTGTTTTATGTATAATTGCTACTTTACTTGTAAGTCTTTGTCTTTTTATCTAGGTATAACTGAATGTGCTCTACCAATTGTGTTGAGAGTTAATAGTTATGGGCCTTAATGTTTTATTTGTATTATCACTTAGCTAGTTTCACTTTAATAGAACAAAGTTTGTAAAAATTAAAACCTATGGTTATTATTACCTAACAGACTCTGTAGAGTTAAAAAACATTGGACACATATTGCCTATCCTGTCAGTTAAATTGAGACGTTCAGCCAACAGGCTCAGCTCCTCATCAAACCTCAGCAAACTGGGATGATAGTTTTCACTTCTGCCGCCACCACTTCTAAAAACAACCCTATCTGGATCTCCATCATCTGGTACTGACAACAGGTGGCGTCCAGAAAAACCTCCAGGTGAACGTAAATATTGGGCAGAGTTCAACGTGTTGACATTATTTAGAATACTGTAGACAAGAAAAAAGCAACCATAATAAAAAAAAAAAAATGATTAAAAAAACAATTCTGCTAATATGTAAATTTATGTTTGTAAGACAGCATGTGATTATGAAATGCTGTGGTATAAAAGGTATCTGCATTTATTTTTTTTGTGGAGGGAATGTGTTCCCCAACACCACTCATGATAAACCAATATTCACGAAGTACAGGAAATATATATTTTTGTGTTCATCAAATATTAAGATTTTCTTCTTCTTCTTCTTCTTCTAGCCAGCTTTATTGCTGCTGAGCTGTGAGCTCTTTTGCAGACTGTGCCAAGGAAAAAAAGTGTGCTGTTTTCTTCAGTTGTTCAGCACTGTACAGGGTGTTGGCTATGTTGGGCTGTAGTGGAAGTAGGGTCTGCCTAATGTGGATTTGGGAGGTGCATTCAAAGAGGATATAGTTTACAGTTTCAAAGGGGTGGGGGCAGTGTCTGCAAATGGGGAGTTGTGTGGAGTTTATTTTATTCAGATGGTAATTTAGCAACTGTTTATAACCCAAACCTTGCATTTAACAGTCCTTCTGTGATGTTTTCAGCTGGAACTAAATGTGATACCCTACCAGTTTCTTTAATAGAGTAGTTCCTAAGTTGTGATTTAGCCTAAGTAAATTTCACTTGCATGTGGACATGAACAATACAGTACCACAGGTACTGTGCGTAAGAATACTTATAAATGAAATATTTAGTCACCTATTTTTTTGTAAAAGATTTATTTTGTCATTACCTACTCAGTTCAATATATGTAAATAATATTTTTTTAATACTTACAAACTCTAAAACCAAGGGAATGCATAGGGTCAACTACATTATTTAAATTGATAACATATAGAGTAATAAATGAGGTAAAGTGTTCAACAATGAAATTATAAAGATTTTTACACTAATCTTCTACTAATAATTAAGTAAAAAAATACAGGGACACATGAAATTTGAATGTATTTAATGAAATATTTTAACTATTCATCTTTCACAGTTTACTTAGATTTTCCCTCAAAATAAATAGCGGTCACAAGCACCCTTGAAAAAAAAAAGTGAGATGCGAATCCGTGAAAGATGAACAGCAAAGTAGTGAGGGATGAAATGAATTTTGAAGTAGTTTTGATTTTAACATAACTTATGTATTTCTAGAATGCAAATTTTATTCCAATGTATGACTATAGAGAATATAATAACAAAGTAAGCATAAACAAAAATGTTGTGGCTCTATACCTTAAAGGAGACAAATTCAATGTGAGTAGGAGACCAATACACAGCAGACACATTTTTTTGACTGGGCTTAAACCACTGGGATGTTTTAATGTGACATTCTAAAAGAGAAAACAATACAATTAATGTGATAGCATGTCTTAAATAATGCTTAATGGGCTGGTTGAAAAATGCATAAAAAATAGTTACATATTTAGGAAACAAAGTGTGTTTAAATATTTTTAGCTTTATGACTTTAAAAGAATGTTGAGAGATACTGCATAGACATGAAGATGTAGACATGAAACTCTTTTCTCAGTCTAATCATTAAAGCTACAAGTTGAGATTAAGATTCCTTTCATTTCAGACAGTTTTATCCAATATTGTCAATAGAGTAATACTGACCTCATTCTGTAAGTATTCTACTTGTCGTCTTAATGTTTCATTTTCTTTGAGCAATCTATCATTCTCCTCTTTACACTGCTGTAATCTCTCCTCAAGGCTGTTAAGATACTGGAACATAGAATCTAGTCAATTAGCACTTCATATAACATCTAGTCATAATTTTGCTATCCTAACCAAAAATGTTAATATGATAAAAGTATAACTGTACAAAGAGGTAAGACATATTCATTGAACTCAAGACAGGAAATTATTTTTTTTATCTGGGATTGATATTTACTTTAAAGAACATCATTAAACTATTCAAACTTTCAATTATTTGATAGATTTCTTTAGAAGCAATGTGAGCTCCTATATTTTATATGCACAAAAAGTAAACATGGACAAAGATGTTCTGTTATTTTAATGACTAGAGGTGAGCTAGAAATGTCAGAACAACACCTACTTATAATAGAAACTCATTCTAAATGTAAGCAATAGCTTCTAACTTGAACATACAAGTGTAACTGAAGATAGCTCAATGAGACAATAAATGTACAGCTAATAATGTACAGTTGATTTTTTGTTTGCTTTCAAAACAGATCAGGATGAATGTTGCTTTTCTACATTACTAAGTGTTATAAATGGATCCACATGAAAGACATCCAAATATATGATTTTGATTGATGAATTGATTAACACAAGTTGTTGTTTTTTTTAATGAAAAAAGCTTTATAGAAAAAAAATATGTGGAGTTTGAAAAACTTGGTTATATACCTATTCTAAGTTATATTTCATATAAAAAAGGCAAATAAATGATAAGAAGTATTTTACTTTAACAAAAATATGAAAGATGAAATTTAGTAAGCTATAATTTTTTTTAACTTACTTCCTTCTTTCTTTTCCGAGATAAACTGGCTGATTCTCTATTCTTTATAATTCTTTGTGCTCTCTTTAAATTTTTTTCCTGTTCACAAAAAAAAAAAAAAAAAAAGAACATACTAATAAAAATGAATGCAGTAATTCAGAAAGAAAAATAGAAAATATGCATCCAAAAGATTGTCTGACACCAACGTATTTATTTGTTTCTATCCCAGACAGGGAACAAACATCAAACTTACATCAGGTACTGCAGTGACTCCGCCTGATATAAGAGACGACGATGTCATGACAGGTATAGACTGTGAAGTGAAGGGCACTTGGCTGGAGGTTGTAGTGATCCAATGGACACCTGCTGATAACATATTCAATTATAAGGTCATAGTATCAGCATCAAATAACAACACACAATTATAAGGAAACAAGTTCAGCATAAACAATATGTGTGGATGAACTTATCTTAAACAAAAAAAAACTCTTTTTGAGAATTAAATCCTTGATTAAAATCCTACTTTCTGATATAAACTTCACATGCAATGTTTTAGTGAAACTGTAGTATAAATGTATATTTCCTTTGCTACAGTATAATGTTTTGCTAGGTGCATTGCACAATTGTAAGACCAATTTCCTCAAAGACAATAAAATAATAAAGATATATTATTATTATTATTCAATACAAATGCATACATTTATTAGATCATATGTATGAATGAAATATTGGTAAACTTGCAGTTGTAACACATTATTTCAAAAGCTTTTAAATTTTTTGTTTCACAAGTTTTGGTCGCTCCCTTAGAAATGATGATTATAATGTCCTGACCTAGACCTCCTGCAGGATAGCAGGGAATGGCAGTAGGTTGTGATCAATCTCTGGACCACGGCAAAGACAGCCCAAAGTGTATAGGACAGGAATTGAATCACAGAATGTTTACAATTACTAACAATGATAGCTCAAACTTAAACAAAATGTTGAATATAAATGTGATGTTAGTAGAAATATTCAAAACAAATCTATAGCCTTTTGAATAAGTTTTGATTAGAATTATTTCAAAATTAATATATGTTTTCTTGAACTATTTATACTACTGTCAGCGTACTGATTTCAATATTCCTAAACAATCAACCTACCAGGTGGACTAACAATTTCTGAGCCAGGCTTTGGTTTGATTTTAATTTTACTACTTAATATTGTATCAATGTTGAAGGAGGATGCAAGCTTTGTGTCACTGCCAGGTTGGATCACAAAGCCTGGTCGAGGGGAGAGAATGGAGACAGATGAGGTCACCTCCCTTTTGACCTGTGGCACATGAATGTTTGGCACCACAATATACTGAGGCGCCGGTGGAGATGCAGGCTGCTGCTGGCCATATGCTGTCACGCTAAAAGGACTGGAGCCATCCTGTTTGGGCTGATGGACATACTGGGTGGCAGGGGGGGAATTGGGGTTGGAGTATGAGGAGGAGGGGGAAGAGGGTGAGAGGCTTGGGGAGGTGGAGGGCTCCATGATGTAGCTCTGGTGAAAGGAGTACACTGAGGATGGGCTGGAGCTGCCATCATGGTCAAAGTGTTGGTGGTGGTACATCGGCAAAGTCAGAGGACTGCCTTCCTCTTTGAGGCTCAAGTCATTGTGATAGCTGAATATGTCAGGAGAGATGGGCTGCTGGAGAGAGAGAAAAAGGTAAAATAAGTGTTAATAATTCAGAAAGTGCCAAGTGTTTAAGTACATTATAAGTTTCCTCATACAGAGAAGACTTGAGATAGAAAATAAAATACAGTAGGAAATGCAATGACCATCCAAACAGTCCCACTCCATTGGTGTAAAACTATGATCACTTCCTGTGTACAGGAAGAACAGATTTTAGTCACTGAACAAAACACAAAAATGACCTAAGAAACAAAAGATTTCTCAGCCAAATGTATGACCAATGAAGATGAAACATACAAGGAAGGATAGCATAAAGAAGATGGTCAGTGAAACAATCCATAGCAAACCTAAGACCAATCCAATAAATATACAGGTTTGACCATCTAGATCAAGATAAGAACTTAGCCAGCATATACTACCAGGCATTGAGAGTCAAGTAAATGTGTATTGATATGTGAAAGAGAAATAACAATATGAGAATTTTCACAGCTAACATCAGACAGTCCCTCCCCCCTATACACTGTTGTATGTTTACTGTATAATTCAGAATGTCCTAGGTTTAAGAGGCAACATTACATTTAGCAAGAAACAAGGGGCAAGTATAACAATTACACGGAACATGTAGTTTGGGAAATACTATCATAGACCCAGTCAGAATTATATTATATTAGTAATAAGCATTTTATTTTTTAAAAATACATTTAGAATTACAAGTACCAGAAAAATGTCTTAAAGTAATAGAATATTTGTTACGATGTGCTGTTCTACAAAAAAAACTGATAGCAATTTGCAAGAAAGAAATCAAGTTAGGTCATAAATAATGGAGCTTTTTAACATGAAAAAGCAGCTCATGAAATAAATGCCAATCAACACAGACATTTTTCAATTATTAGATGGTCATAATGTAAAGTTGTATAAGTGTTAATAAAAAAAAGGCAAACAACTAAGAATGAGGTCCGGAAGTGATTTTATGAATTACAGGTATCTAGTAGATAACAGATCTATATATTTACAATGTTATTGTGAAACACTGAATCCACATAGCAAGCCCATTCTGAATAGTTCATCTTACTTCTGTGCACATCAAGTGACAGGGGCAGTAAACAAGTGTTGAGTTGGGTCATCCTGCCTGATGCTACATAACAGTGTTAATGACTGAAGTCTTTCCTTAAATAAACACACAACACCAAGCACCACACTCCATCATCTTACTGTAAACACTATCACATAGTGAACAACAATTAAGTGCTGAGAATGTGTAGCCAGGGTGACACAATACAAATGCATTTCTTAAAGATTTTTAACTTTACATAAAGCAACAATAACTGGATCCCAACTTCTGTACAACTATTTGCTCTAGCATTGAACAATATTTCAGGTAGAAACAGAAGAAACTTCTTTTCATATGTTTTTGTTTCTTTCTTAATTTCCAAACTCCATTCTTATAATGTTTAGAGACTGTGAAACTGTCATTAGTTTGGATTTAAAACAAAAAACTAGCACAAGTCTGATAACAAGATCATTATCAGTTAATGTTTTCAAAGAAATGTGAAGACTTAAAAGAATATTACAACAAAAACTGTCATGATAAGAGTGTTTTTATTAATTAATGCATTACTAAAAGAATACATGAAAAAGAAAAAGATACTTTGTTTTTAAAAAGATTTCCAAAAGCTTTAGTTGAAGGATATAATAAATAAATGTGCATGTCATTGATCTGTTGAGAGGAGAGCACATAATATAAGACAAACTCAATCATCTAAACTGTGACAGCAAGAAGTCACATGAAAAGATTACTGCCATATAAATCCAGACCAAATGCTTTTTCTGAGCCATAAGCTCTTGCACTGCATATAATTGGAATGGTTTTTATCATGAGAAGTTCAACATTAACTAGATTGTAATTATTTAAAATGTGTTCTTATTTCCTACAGCCTTTTGTGATACAAGTTTACAGTATAGAGTGGCAGTATGCCCCTTCAGCAATTCAACAGTTTAGCAAAGCATGCCAGATTTCCTTCATCACCCTGAACATTTTGAAGGAGTTAATGAACACTTTCATCAGTTTGCGGCAGGCGTGAGGTCGACACTCATGGCAGTTTCATAAGGAATGTAGATCTCTTAAGTTAGGTATGTGTGTTTCTTACCACAGAGGTGAACACAGAGATATGAGGTTGAAGTGAGACACAAAAGGCTCTCAAACTAATGTCAACTACGAGAAGAGGATCAACAACAATTTTTCCATAACTAAACTAGCTGACTAGATTGAACTAAGAAATGACACATTTCAGACTACCATTTAGACTATTTAAAAAAAGGCTCTCCATTACCAAATGTACAGTTTTTATAAGACTCATTGTTCTATTTTTATTTAACTTTATAGTAAAAAAAAAGTAAAGTTCCCCTTTCAGACCTTGTGTTCTATAGGGCAGATGATGTAAAGGTCATCCATTTCTGTGGCCTATGGTTAACAAGGACCAGCACAAGGACCTAGCGCTTTTACTTTTTCCCAAGTAATGTCAGATACCCATTAGAGCTGGGTTGACTCAGAGGCGCCCAAAGATCCCGAAATTAAAAATCCCAGTCTTCACCAGGACTTGAAACCAGAACCCCCGGTTCAGAAGCCAAGTGCTTCACCACTCAGCCACCGCGCCTCCATTTAACTTTATAAAACATCACAATTGACAACATTTTTTTATGACAATATTTGATATAGAGGTGTAGCCTACAAGAAGAACTAGGAATCATATTAAAACCAGAATGAACTCATGTAACTCTAACTGACCATCAATTAAATCCCAAACCATGTGTTCCAGACAAGTTGAGTGTTTTACCTGTAAACAACAACCAGTGTCTTACCTGTAAACAGCACCCATCAGGACTAGAGCTCAGGGTAGGTGATGGTGACTTGGGCTCTTTCTTTACCAGAAGGTCCACTGTAAACATAAACAGTTCAATGATAGGGTAACAGACTGGTAGATTTGTATTGGGGTCAAAGGGAGACAATGAACAAAAAAAGTAAGGAAAAAATCAATACTATAATTGGGATGTCAAAATCGTTTAGTTTTTATTATTGTTTTTCCCTTAAAGTCTTACAAATGTTTGATGTATGAAAGGGTCTAGCACCGATTCCAGTCCAAATTTCATTTTTATTTTGTATATTAAACTGACTTTGATATTTTTACAATGCTTTACTTGTTCTGTTCAGGATTTTTAAAAAAGGCTATATTTAATCTTCCAGTAAACAACATGTGTGAACTAACACTACTAGTCTTTGCACAGAGAAGAGAACAAAGCAAAATAACAAAGGAAGTTAATGTCACACAACTTGTAGGCTCAACACCTGCAGCTCAGTTGTACTCACACACTGCTCACATTCAATGTTGGGGAGGATTTATATTCTGTACAAATTTAAATAACAAAACTGCAGTTTGTTTTTAAAACTCTGTGCATTCAATATTTAGTTTAAAAACATCCATCCATCCATCCCAGTGGTGCTACAGAACATGGAGGGCTCTGGCCAGCTTCAACACATCCATGCATTTACATCTCTCCTGTGCCTTTCATCTCCACACCCTAACCCCAAGCTGTTGCAGATCTGCCTCCACATCATCAATCCATCGCATTCGGGGTCTGCCTTTGGGTCGCCTGTCTTTTGGTTTTTGCCTGTATACAATTTTCGCTCCTCTGTTATCTGACATTCTTTCAAGGTGACCTGCCCAACCTAGTCTGTTCTTTTTTATTTCTGTCACTATCTGCGGGTCTTCAAAAGACTATCTGTTCTATCTATGAACATACTTGAAATATGATGAGGGCAGTAATTAAATTGAATTTACCGTAGCATGACTTGTATCCATGACAAGACAAAGCAAACAATAATCTGCCTTTCAAATCTTTTTTTTTAATGGTATAAATGCATTTAAATAAAATAAGAATATTTACTACTCAAAGCAAAAGAATATGCTTTTAACAGATCATACATAGCCTTTACTAATCTTTGAAAATAAAGGAAGAGAATGGTAGCATTGATTTTACAAGAGTTTATTTTGTTTTTGATATACAAAAATGTCTAGTACAATGATTTGTATCTATGTGCATAAAAAAAAAATAAACACAATTTTTTTTTTTTTTTAAATAAACATTTACTTTTACTATATCAGTGGTGTAGCAAGGTAATACGGTGTTTGCCCAACCATTCAGTACTTGGAGTATAATTGAAACCAAATTGAGTCCTCCTGTGTGTATCATTAAATCTACAAATGTACATTCTTATTTATTACACTAACTTTTACAAGTATGAGTGTCATTTCTTTCAAATCATACTTTTATCAAGTAATATATGATATCAATTTGATACATTTAAATTCTTGGTGAATTGTTTTCTTTCATAATGATCTCTTACACATCATGGCTACTGCTCTTTACTACAACTATCATACAGGATGAAAGCAAAGATAAAGTGGAATTATCAATACCTAACCTAACAGGCAGAAAAAAAAAACGAAGGTAAAAAAACATACTAAAAAAAAAAAAAAACACCTTTTGTACAAAAAGTAATTGCTTTTATTTATATTGCATTTTCTTTTAGAGTCAATGAAAGAAAAAAAAAAAAAAGACAAAAATTAGTTCTTTTCCTTTATTTAAGTTTTGTATTTTAAAATTTTATTTTCAATTAAGACTAAAAGAACATAAATAAATGAAAGTATTTACTTTTACTGAATAATATATGTTACTAGTTAGCTGCTTGCTAGGAAAATAGCTTCATCACAAAGAATAGGCAGTGTGATATGTAGAAGTTTTTTTTTAACCAAATAAATAAATAAATATATATATAATATAAACTGTCAAATTTCTAGGAAAATCATTGGAGCCAGCCATGAAGAAAATTCAAGTAGAAGGTATTTTAAAAAAGACTATGTCTACAAACCTGGATCGAAGACATCATCCTGGTCTAGCTTTGATAAATTGAAATCCAAATTGAAATCAATATCTTTTAACTCTGATTCCTGGTGAAAGAAAAAATAAGATTAATTTTGTTGGCACCTTCATGGTATCATGTATAAAGTTAAATTTACACTAGATTCATCTACAATAGCTTAACTTTAATTTGACAATTATGTCCAACTTTAAACATGATGCACGGCAAAGAATCAAACAACTTTTTTTGGTTTAGTGTCAACGCTTATATTTAATTTCTAACATTTCTATTAAAATTTGACAGAAAAATTCATTTCAGAAGTTTACACAAATAAGTTATTCCTAATGTAAAGATGAGTTATTCATAAGATAAATGACATATTGTGTCACCAAGGAACTAATGAAGAATGAGACATGAACCAGACTAATTCTTTTCACTTATCAAGCTGTTAAGTCTCACATATCAGTTTGGTCTATATGTTATATGTTTGTTTTGATTAACTTGTAAACTTGAAGCAAGATTAGATGATGTCTATAAGGTTTAAAGATTAAAACTAAACAGTTTACCATGACTGACGTACAGATACATTAAGAAAACCTGAACTCATCAGCCACCACAAGTCACAAGTAGTGATTTAAGTGGGACATAACCTTCAAACAAAATGAAACAGTTCAATAGTTAAATAATCTGTTTGGATGAGCTTAATTTGATAGCAGCCATTTCTAGTTTAGTCATGTTGTTATTAAAGTAAACATACACACTGGCTTCATTAACTTCAATCATATTTATATTATGTAACATATAATTTAACATACAACAAATGGTTATGTTTTGTCTACATTATTTACTGCTATTAAAAAAATATATAATTTTTTGATGATAAATATTATACTTTGAATTTGCTTGTATAATTTACTACTAGTTAGATATTTTATACAACATGTATTGATTTATTTATATTTACATAAAGAGATTAAATTCCATTAAAAAAACACAAAAAAACAAATGAGCATGTATAACTGACAGCTAGCACTAGAAAATAATAAGCAATGAATAGTGACTACCAATCATGAATGTTTCAAATATAATTCAGTCAAGTACCCCTTTTAGACATTGCAATCTCTAGGGCAGATGATGTCCAACAAAAGTACTTTAATCTTTAATCGATCGATTGAATTCCACATTAAATAAGGTGATTACTTAAGCTTTTGTTTCTCAAACTTTTACGTGTGATGACCCCCCAAAATTTTTTGTAAGTGCCCCCTTAGAAGCTAGGGGGCCAAAGGGCCGCCATAGGCTGCCAAACTGGATATTTTAAAAATGTAATGAAAAATAAAAGAAACTTCAAGACATACAATAGTAACACAATTTCCCAGTTTCTCTTTGCATAAACAGGCTATTAGCCAAATGTTTGGAATCATAATTTATATGTAATAAATGTTCATAGAAGCTAGTACATTAAGTCTTTTTTTTCTTCTGAAGTTGTGTTTTGTATAAAATTTAAAGACATTTTGCACACTAGAAAAGGTTCTTTCTGGCATTAATATTGGAGCCCAATGCATTTTCCAGCATTTTGGGCATCAGACATTCATTCACCTGGCATTTACAATGCAAATTTTCTCATAGTAAGAAGACCACAGGTTAGTTAAAGTAAGATGAGGATGGTAGAGCCAATTTTGAAGTGTTTTCCTTCATTCTGAGCTGAAAAATGCATTTTCCTGACATCTACAACACAATATTTAACTAAATAAGAAAAAAAAAATTATGGCAGCACTGGCCAATAATACCTTCAAGAGCGATATAATGCACATATATCTTGAATGGGTGTGATAGTAGATAGATAAATCATGTTAAGTAAGACCATTTTGTGACACAATTCTCGTGAAAATTGGTACACATTCAATTCAAGCTCCCGCTGGAATAACCTACCCAGTGTGAAGTCCAACGTTCCAAGCTAACAGGTCTTACCAGCAACTTGAGGAGGCACACAAAAGCCACAGTGCAAAACCCTCAACCCCCGGATGATAAAAGTAGTCATCATCAAACCATGATGGGCAAACTATATATTTTCACAATCAACTAAAAGATCCAACTTAAAAGATGAACAAATGTCTCTAACTCAAAATATTTTAATTTTTAGAAAATTGCTAATAAAATCATCTGTGTTACATATTACTATTCAAACATAGATTTATAACAACAATGAAATTACACATTTTTGTTTGAAAAATAAATTGAACAGTTTGTTTTGGAGAATCGTTGACCAATGCTGTGATAAAAAAAAATTTAAATGAAAGCCCTCATTATTTAGTATTTCTCTCTGGTACAGCATTTTTTTTTTGGAGATTGTAAGTATAGCCACTGAAAGTGATTATAAATTGCTGATACAATAAAATGGTTAATATTAATATTTTTTTTTAATATGGTGTAAATAAATAGTTCAATATATGAAGAAACATTACAGTATAATTTATAAGTTATAATTCAAGAATTGTTTTGATATTTTTTGAGAACTACTGTTAAGCTAACTTGTTTGTAGAATGTTAAAAATTCTGCAAAAGGCTTAACATAATTTGGTCACATAATTTTAGAAAGTCTTTAAAGAAGTTAAGATCTTATCTTATACATTACAGGCATTACTTTAAAAAATGAACATAATTATGTCCTAGGCATTTCATGTGTCAAATCTAGTCACGCATGTTAATCAATGACTTAAATTCAGCTAAGTCATTGGTTTTCCTGTCTGATTCAGGCAACCCATTTCATTCTCTAATGACACTAGGGAAGATGGAGCACTTGCATGAATTTGTTCAAGCGTATGGAATAAGAAATGTGTCTCTATCTTTGTGTCTTTCTGAGTATTTCATTAGGTTTTGTTTTTCTATTTGTAAGTTATGGTTTAGTGTTTTATGTTTTATAGCGACTTTACTTTGTATTCTGCAGTCCTGAACCTGAAATGTTTAGTGATTTTACTAAGGGTGTTACGCTATTTAAATTGGAATATTCATTTGTTATAAATCTCACTGCTCTATTTCATATTTGTTCTAGTTTCTTTATGTTTTCTTGAGTTAAGTGGTCCCAAACAGAGGATGCATATTCTATTATTGGCCTAACTAAAGTGAAGGATACAAAGGAAGAAATGTGCAAGATGTAAATACAAAAGAAAGTCTAGTCCTATACTATGACTACAAGGCCATCTTGAAAAAAAAAAACAACTTAGAGGTGTGTATGTAGTACGTGACTGAAACCAGAATGGGAAAGGATCAAAAATAAAAACAAACAGCTTCAAGGACCAAAAGAGGAAAAGGAAACAGCTTCAAGGACCAAAAGATGAAAAGGAAACAGCTTAAAGGATCAAAAGAGGAAAAGGAAACAGCTTCAAGGACCAAAAGATGAAAAGGAAACAGCTTCAAGGACCAAAAGATGAAAAGGAAACAGCTTCAGGACCAAAAAAGGAAAAGGAAACAGCTTCAAGGACCAAAAGATGAAAAGGAAACAGCTTCAAGGACCAAAAGAGGAAAAGGAAACAGCTTCAAGGACCAAAAGATGAAAAGGATACAGCTTCAAGGACCAAAAGACAAAAAGGAAACAGCTTCAAGGACCAAAAGAGGAAAAGGAAACATCTTCAAGGACCATAAGAGGAAAAGGAAACAGCTTCAAGGACCAAAAGACGAAAAGGAAACAGCTTCAAGGACCAAAAGACGAAAAGGAAACAGCTTCAAGGACCAAAAGACGAAAAGGAAACAGCTTCAAGGACTAGGAAATCAAATTGCTTACAAACCTACAAAAGCCTGAAGTCAGACATGGATAAAAAAAAAAAAAGAATACATCTAAGTCTAACAGAAAGACACCAAGTGAAGCAAACCATTAGTGTATAGAGTTGATTCTAAAAGATTTGTGTTCAGCCAGATTTTCTTTGTGTACCACCATTAGTAATCTTCCATGTTGAGGAGTGTTTCTCTTCCTTTGTACAGTGAGATATCTACATGTGCACCAGACCGGTCTCTGCATGGAAATCCTTTCTATCGCCGAGAATGTGTTCAGTGTTGATATTCTAAAAGATAACCCCCTTTGCACTATTGAGGAGATCCTGTTTATCTAACAAAATGAAAACGTTTAGTATGGTAAAGTCTTTTTTTCCTTTCCCCCTGCCAACTTAAGCCAGCATTTATTCTCAGAGACTTGAGTTCTTTCAGCAGCACTGATGATTACAATAATTGCCTTTCTTCTATTACAGCTTAATTTTAGATCAATCTTCAGGGGGGGGGGGGGAAAGATTGAATTACCTCCCTCTAAACAGTTTTGCGTGTAATGGAGATGTGTTTTCAATCTTCTGTTGTTGAACTAATAACTATTGTGTGTTTCTATGTGTCCGTTCATTTCAGTGTGAAACTTTCATTCAACATTATGGCTTGTAGACAATATATCACACTAGTTCCATTCACCAGAAGACATAGTGATCTAAGATTGCATCTATGTCTTGGCACGTGGAAGTTTATGCAATATTCGCCATTCATTGGTTTGCCGTCAACTTATCTCCGTACCATGACCTACAAGTGCAGCCACCGAAATCTAGGCCACGCATAACCGGCACGTGTGCCTACACGTGAATCCTCCGCCTTCACCCCTGCACGGAGATAGGTAGTAAGTAAACCACAGGAGGGGCTTACCCAACAGAGTCTATGACACGAAACTTACGCGATCGATGACACTTATATTTGTACACTCGCTAATTTACCAGACAATGAACCTATAAATAGCATGCATTGACATCCGGGGATCGACCTATGTTTGACAAATAGTTGGTTCAATAAATATGCATTTTAATATAGCTAGATAAGCCTAGATTCAATTTGGATGTTAGCTTTGTATTGAACGCATACGATCAAATGAGTAGAAGAAAGAGAAGGTGTTTCTTTGAATTTTTTTAAAAAAAAGGTTACTGTTGGTATGGCGGCGGTCAGGTCATTGAAGGTCTGCCCCTCCCCCCCCCCTTTTTTTAAGAAACCGAACATGACCAATACAAGAAGATAGTTTGTTTAAAAAAAAATACACTAAGGTTTTTGATTGCATTAATTTATATGAACAACGAACTTGAAAAATCACCCCCCCCCCTTTTTTTTTTTCTTCTCTTAGGAACAGCTATCTACCAATTTAGTTAAAGACAAGGCATGGAAGAAAAAAACAACATTATAAGATAGATTAGAATTGTTGAACTGTTGGGCCATATTACAAGATCTTCGGGCCGCGCTAAGACCTTCGTTCAGGAAAAAGAAGAAGAGGCAGACAGAGAAAGCGATGGGAAGACAGGGATGGACGGGGCTGCCATTGAAAGACAGAAATGGAGAAAGACGGTTGACAAATCCTGCATGGTGCCGTAACGTCCAACAGACTAAGGCATAGGTCAAAGGTCAAAACTGTCACCACTACTAACGCAAGACTTTATTATGAGGATTATTGTGCTTAGCTGCTTGCTTATGCTAGGTTATGGGCCCTTCAAAATTAAATTAACAAATGTTCATGCGTCTAAGTATAATCAGGGCCGGCCTTGGATAACTGGAGGCCCTAAGCGAATTGAGTTTGATGACCCCAAATGAAATAAAACATCTATAATAAACAGCGAAAAAAAAATAGAATTACGCAATTTAATAAAAACCTAGTGTTCTCCAAAAATAGCATTGGGGACATGTTTCTTCATGTGGGAGGCACCCACCAATCGGAGGCCTGAGACAGCTGCCTAGTTTGCCGATGCCTAAGACCGGCCCTGATAAAATACATACACATTTTAAAGTGAAGCCATCACATATTTATTGGGAGACATACAGAAACAGAACAGAACTCTTCTGGTTCCTACAAAGTCTGTACACAGGGTTGCTCATGGAGTGAGTTCATTAATGACATCACTAAGTTCACATGCCTAGCACAATGAAGTAAACAAAAAATAAATGTCTTGACTACGAATCTACCAACTCACCATTAAGCTGGCCAGGTCGGTGACGTTATCCATATCCTGGAAGTCATCCAGTGTCGAGAATCCAGAATCTGAGGATGAGGAGGCATCCTTGCTGCCCACCAGGTCCGTCAGATACAGCTCTTTGGGATCTAAACAAGTTAAACAACAGAGATCTTAGCATACAGGAGACCATAGAAAAAGTACATTGTTCCAAGGCCAAACATATATTGTTAAAACATCGTTATATCAAGGTTTTGTATATTGCTACAGCCAGCTCGATAGAAACATTTCATAAAAATAAAGATATTTTTTTTTGTTTTAAAACCGGTAAACGGCTGGTATTGCTTTGCAAAAGGAACGGGTATTGAATCAAGAAAGTCTGAATTTAAAATGCTCATGATTTTTATGGTCGGGACAAGGATCATAGCGTATTGAGAAAGCTAAAAGCATGAAATAGGGCTAAACAAAAACAATTGGAAAAAATATTTTTAATAGCACAGATTTAATGTTTTTGATCTAGATATATTACAAATTTAATTACACGACTGATCCAAACTATTTGACACAATTACACTTCGTATCAGCTTTTTTTTCTAAAGTATTTTATAGGTTTTTCTTGTAATTACCGGTACTCGAATTGCTCAGTGGCAAAACATGTCGGCCTTCAGGCTTAAGCAACTTTTTTTTTTCTGGTTTCTATCAAAGTGTGAATGGCAAGCAAGCAATCCAGCAGAGGTGTATACAAGTCGCAAGACCAGGAGAGTAGCTACGTAATTGTGTACAGTTAGGATTGATTCAAACTTAGTGATGCAATGTTGCTCAAAACTAGAGGGGAGTTTTTGTTTTAATTTTTAACTTTTTTTTTTTCTTGATGCGTGCTCTGCAAGGTTATAATGAACTGTAGCATCACAGATAACTAGAAGGCTGGGGGATAATGTAAATACATAGCAACTACAAAAGGTTTATCAATAATAAAATCATCCCAAAATCTCAACAAACAGTTACTGTACAACAGATCCCTATAAATGTTCAGTAAAACTATAAATTGATTCTGTTTAATTAAGATATATAGAGTTGACTGAACATATGATATGCTATCATTAAAACTGCAAACACCAGTAAAACATGTATTGAATGGGACCAATGCACGAATACGCTATTGTTTTAATTTCATAAAATGTTAGTAAAAAAAAACAAACAATAGTCGTAAAAAAAACTTCTTGCTAAAGCCAGACGATCAGATGTTGCAACAAGTCTCCAGCTCAAGTAACAAGAGTCGAGCTGTGTGTGTGTGTGTGTCCAGACTTGAACGTTTGGTGGAGATAGAGGGAAGACGATAGCGTTCTATAGGACACGATAGAATAATATCATTACATGCGATCAGTTGACTGTCAATGATATCAGTAAGAGATACTGAGGAGACAGAGAGAGAGACAGAGAGAAAGAAGGAGTGAAGTCAAGCCTGTTTGGTGTGAGATAAACATTTTAAAAGAAACAGATCTAACTACTTCTGTGTACAGCGACGTTTGCTGTGTGATAAACCTACTCTAAAAGAAACAGATCTGACTACTTCTGTGTACAGCGACGTTTGCTGTGTGATAAACCTACTTTAAAAGAAACAGATCTGACTACTTCTGTGTACAGCGACGTTTGCTGTGTGATAAACCTACTTTAAAAGAAACAGATCTAACTACTTCTGTGTACAGCGACGTTTGCTGTGTGATAAACCTACTTTAAAAGAAACAGATCTGACTACTTCTGTGTACAGCGACGTTTGCTGTGTGATAAACCTACTTTAAAAGAAACAGATCTGACTACTTCTGTGTACAGCGACGTTTGCTGTGTGATAAACCTACTTTAAAAGAAACAGACCTAACTACTTCTGTGTACAGCGACGTCTCAGCTTCCTCGCTTCTATTTGTCTTAATGTTTCTCTAAAGAACTCCGCGGGAAAGATGACAATAAAGTCATTATAAAGTATGATTAACATATTAAGGGTCAAAGTTAAAAAGGATCTAGATGTTATCGATACCCCCCCCCTCTTTTTAATAGTGACGTTCTAATTTGGTAGGTTTTTGTTTTTTTTACTGCACTCCATGTCAATAAAGTAGGTCTGCCTATCTCACTAGTCCTCTTAGATTCAATATCTACTTATCTTTACCTTAGTCCTAATGACAGATCTTTTTATTTGTTCTCCTGAAGATTTAAGTGAGACAAAACTATCATGTCAAGGCTAATGTCTTTGGTTGCTCGCTACATGACCTTAACATTGATTGCACATTCCAGAAATAGATCAAAACTCGAGGCTACTAAAAACGCGCTAAAAGAAAAGTAGACAATAAAATAGAAAAAAAAATAATCAAAACGTTTAGTGTGAATTTCACTGGAGCTCACAGCCAAAAGTTTCTTTTTTCTCTCCTACTTTCTAGTGTATTTTAATACAAGCGTTTTCTATTTTTTATACCTTTTTTTAAATATATATACATACACATATTTATTTTTCTTGTATTTATTTTTTTCTTTTTTATTCTTAAACTTTGGCAAACCTTTCGACGACTCTTGCTACTCAAACAACCTAACAGTGTCATCAAGAAGGTTTATGACCGAGACATTGGAATTCACTCAGCTGTGGAAAGGTCTTGTTATATATCACCCGCGACTTATCTCCCCTCAGCTTTGCGCATTTTCTTGATAAACACAAATTTAATGAATTACGACTAACTGATTTGATTGGTTGATTTTTTTCGTTGATTTATGTGTTGTCACTGAGCATGTAAAATTTGATTGGATGTGTGGAAACGGTCAAAAAACGACTGCAAAAATTCTAACATGCAAGAAATATACAGAGCGAGCGACTTATATAAGCGCTGTAAAAAAAAAAAAAAAGGAAAGAAAACCATCGAAGTGTAGGTGTACTATTTCTTTTGATGGACGTGATTTTCTGTCGTTCCTAGACGGTCACTACTTATACAAGCCAAGACTCTTTATTGTACAAGTCTGCTCCGTATTCTACCCATTCCTAACGGTGTACTATTTCTTTTGATGGACGTGATTTTCTGTCGTTCCTAGACGGTCACTACTTATACAAGCCAAGACTCTTTATTGTACAAGTCTGCTCCGTATTCTACCCATTCCTAACGGTGTACTATTTCTTTTGATGGACGTGATTTTCTGTCGTTCCTAGACGGTCACTACTTATACAAGCCAAGACTCTTTATTGTACAAGTCTGCTCCGTATTCTACCCATTCCTAACGGTGTACTATTTCTTTTGATGGACGTGATTTTCTGTCGTTCCTAGACGGTCACTACTTATACAAGCCAAGACTCTTTATTGTACAAGTCTGCTCCGTATTCTACCCATTCCTAACGGTGTACTATTTCTTTTGATGGACGTGATTTTCTGTCGTTTCTAGACGGTCACTACTTATACAAGCCTACTACACATTGCCAAGACTCTTTATTGTACAAGACTGCTCCGTATTCTACCCATTCCTGACGGTGAAGTCCTCAACCAGAATGGAGTGGAGCTCAACATTGACTTTGCCAGGGTTTCCCAAACTTTGTCCTTAACGAAACACTCCACACATTCTAAGTATTTAGCGGAACACTTTGTTAGAGAGATTAATTCACGTGGTGGCCTACTAATTAATTCTTCCAGTAGCTCGTGGAACACCTCTTCAGGCCCCGCGGAACACAGTTTGGGGAAACACTGGACTATGCCATCCAACCATTCCTAGATTATATAACCAACTAACCAACAATGTCAATACAATCAAAGTATTCAAAACAATTCTAAGACTAATTTAATGAACGCGAGGAAAGAAAAAAAAAGTCTACATGCTTACAAGCCTTTAGAACTGAGCAATGGAAGCGTAATACGATGAAGAAACTACTGTCAATGAAATGAATATCTTTAAAAGTTAATCAAACCTTGATACTTTACTAGTATAAATTGTGCAGTACTATAAATGAAAATATTCAGATGTCCCTGTTAGACCATATCAATTAGATATGTAAGGTAGACCAAAAAAATAAAAATCGAAAAGTGGTTTGAGCGACGGGAAAAGTCCCGAAAAGTCAGAGGAGTCTGGGAGCGCATGAGGCGCCCTGACCGCACTTCCCCGTGGTGGAGGCTGTCCAGGCCTGAGCAAGTTATTATAGCATAGTGCAGGACAGGCCACTGTCCTGTTGGCTCATATTTCTCAAAGCCATGGCTAAAATTTGACTCACGGTGCCCCCGGCTGCGGGGAAGAAGAGGAAACCGTGTCTCTTCTTGTTAAACCCAGACTTGCTGATCTCCCCCTGACTTGCTGATCTCCGTCTCGACAGGTCTGGGAAACCAATCATTCTCGACCTGTATGGTAACATGTATGCGCTACGCAAGACAGCAGGGTTTCTGTCCAAGGCTTTTGCAAGAGAGGATTTGAGCCTCTCAAGCCCTCACTCCAATGGAGTTTGATGATGATGATGATGTAATCATGTAAGGTATAAATAGATTTAAATTCATCCGTCTGTATATTTAGTGGAAAACACTTTTATGTACAAACGTCACTTACTTTTAAAAAGTGCGTCTAAAATGATTAAAGAACAAAGGGGGACACAGGAGAAAAAGAAAAGCCGAGGGTGGCCTGTGGGTTAGGGCTAGTGAGTGGCCTGTGGGTTAGGGCTAGTGAGTGGCCTGTGGGTTAGGGCTAGTGAGTGGCCTGTGGGTTAGGTCTAGTGAGTGGCCTGTGGGTTAGGGCTAGTGAGTGGCCTGTGTGTTAGGGCTAGTGAGTGGCCTGTGGGTTAGGGCTAGTGAGTGGCCTGTGGGTTAGGGCTATTGAGTGGCCTGTGGGTTAGGGCTAGTCAATTTTCCAAATCTAGTAAAGGACGAGATATTTTTGACGTCCTTGTCGTTAAAAGAAACATCCAAGAGATATAGAGCACAATGTGGAGGTTGATCTGAAAGCAACACTGTAGCGCATTATATTCGACATCTCGACCAGCAACAGGAGATTCTATATGATATAGCAGACATAAAACAAGCTTAATTTTTTTGTTAATGTTAAATCAATAATTGTATAGTGGAGTGGCTTGCTGAAAGGCACGGCAGCCACTAAACAGGATCAAATGGTTCCAACATTATCTGATAATGAAGGTGCTTTATTCTAAATAGTCTACAATACCCACATAGTTATACAACGAAATCGATTAGTTCCCGGGGGCGTTGTTGCTACAGTAGAGACAGTAAAAACAAAATGGGTGGATGGCAATCAGGTTCATCAGAATTCTCTAGAATTCCCTATCCTTTGCAGATTCGCTGTGAAGAACAGAGGACCAAAACAGGTGGCGTTAAAAGTCAAAGCGTCATCATTGCTGCCTCACTCAACTGCCCAGGCAGGTTATGAGTTAGTATAATATTCCTTTCCACTGCCCTATCAGGTAAAAAGCTGACACCGCAATATGATATTATAGGACAAAATTTGTATAACAAGCAAAATATTAAGAAATCCTTCTTAAAAAAAGCTTATCTAAGGGGAAGAACTCCGCACTAACAACTATGTCTCTCAATAATGTTTAAGTTATTTCCTTTTGATTAGATTTGATTTTCCCTTACTAGATATCAAACAAAACAATTAATTACCAATAACTAATTGGTTATTGTATTTATTGATTCGTGTTTTGTTAAGAGCAATAAATAATTGTTTAAAGTTTTTAAGTACAAACTTGATTCGAGAATGGATGTGGGAGAAATAGCGTTAACAAATAGCCAAGGGGACAAAACCCTGCAAATTTAAACACATCTGTGAATACTGAATGATTAATTTACCATGTTGGTATCAAACAAGATAATTAAATACAAGCAATTAATTTACTAATTGTTTTGTTTTTTTACTGATTCATGTCTTGTCTACGCCAATGAATAATTGTGCAAAGCTTCAACTTGATCCGAGAATGGATGTGTGAGAAATAACGTGTAATAACATTTTACCAGACAGACAGACAGACAGAGTTGATATGTAAGCTTTATACAAATGTAATCACAGTATGACATGAAGGACTCAAACAAACAAATTGCAAAGTGTCACCACCCACTTGTTAAAGCTAGGTGCTCATCTTCCATCAGGATGACGGTGTCATAATGGCCAGACGTAAACATGGTCACTGGAACGAAATCTCAGGTGAAAGGGGTTACACTCGAGAGTATCCCATGCAACGTTCAGGGTGTGTGGAGATATCACAGCGGGAGCAGACGTGACCTTTTGTTCATCCAAAAGGACAGTCGTGAATTGTTAACCACGTGCTGATATTTCAAGCTGTTTCATTGCATTGTCCTAGATAGGTTGGAAGCTTTGTGTTATTGGTGTCTGGCTATCGCTCGGGAGGTCTATAGAAAGTTGTGACATCTACTTTGATGTGTTAAAAAGACGCTCTTAAACTTTAGATAAGAAACCAAGCCACAATTGCTATGACCAATGTTTATAACGTGCGCGGCTTCAAGCACTTCTACAAAGAGAATAGGTTCGAACCGGGCAACCCAATTTAAATACATTAGTAAGACATCAAATTTAAAGGAGCAACATTTCTAAAAAAAATTAAGATTCCATTATTCATTTGTTGATTGCGTGTTTCGTTTCTAATTGCTACTATACAAACTAATAACACAAACACAGTGTACTTATAGAGAAACTGTGTTGTAAAGTTCAAGAAATGGAGTGTAAAGTGTAGCAGTTTAAAATCTGCTTATTTCACACGAACTAAGATCCAATACATTTGACCACTTTTCAAAGAAACAAAGTCATAAAGCGATAGAAAAGGTCTACCTAAAACAACAAGACTGGCGACTGAACGTAGTCTAAGTCTGTCAACTAGGTTGTAGATCTCATGAGATTTAGCTTGCTATAATCTAAAACCAACCGAACATGCGGAAGACGATAAAAATAGCTTCAACTATTTTTAGTTGACTATAGATTTGGTTGGATGATCTATTCTCGGTATAGTTGGGCGAAACATTTCCAAGAAATTCATTATACGTTATACATGTCCAGGGGGAAAATGTTAAGACATGTAGATATACCTCAATGCTATCTTTCAAATAGTTTTTTTTTTTTTGTTTACTCAAAGTCACATTTAAACAAAAGTATTTCTTTAATTTTGTTCAATTATCCAATATTTTTGTCTCACCCCATTACAGTCTTTATGTTTAAAGTTCGCCTTTTCTGGAGCAATTGAGGTTTTACATGGTGGGTTCGCTAACCCCACGACAAACCCTCCTCCTTTCTCACCCAAGCACGGGGCCGGCAGATAGCGTATAACTTGGCGCTACACTTTCATGGAGGACCTCAGAGCAGTGGACACCAGGTGGAAAGAGGCTTCAGACATTGCCAGTTGCAGATCTTAATGAAGTCAACTTGCCTCCCAATGCGCCGAAAAGCGAGGGGGGGGGGGGGAGTCTAAGTCCATTGCAGTTATAAATAATGTTAATGGTAAAACCACAATGTGGTAACTGTCCAAAAAGAAAGAGGGACGAAACAGTTCAGTCAAACAGCACATAGCTTGCCAATAACTTCGAGTTCTCGTTTCCATACATCACACATGTCAAGCAAGATATAGGTCAAATCAAACCAAAAAGTGGGTAGACTATCATAGAGAAATCAACATTGAGTCTAGTGATATAAGAAATGCGTTTTACTATTAGGCCTACATAACAAAATGAGGCAAACAAACCGAAAAGTTTCTAAAAAGTAGCCAAAAGATTGTTCAATTATTATCCCAGTGCTACAGAAACAGATCAAGCTCTTGTATTAGGAAGGGCAGAATAAAAACTGAAAGCACTATGACGAAACGTGAATAAGAGAACTATTACGTCGAGCAAATGATTGAAAGTCTAAGAGATGCAAGAGAAGAAAGTCAAATAAATAGTACTGGAGAGATGTCTACTTATGTGTGTACGTAGCACGGAGAGGCGGCAGTTCAACCATCGGGTAGATCAACTACCACAAATGAAGTGAAAACACTAGCTTTATCCTTCTATCCTCCGTTAGTCAAACTGTTATTGATTTGAACTTTGAACTATAACAAAGAAAGCAACGCCATGTCCCATACACCACCACAACATAATCTCAGAGAGATAAAACGGATCCTATAATTATGCTGAACACAGACCGATTGAAATCTTGTTAAGTGGTCCCAGTGGTAAGGGGAGAGGGGAAGGGCTGGGCACATCAATACACTACTGGTAAGACCACGTGGTCTGATAGTTTTACGACATTGTACGAAGTCGCCTCTATTCGCCGCATCCCTCATTTTCCTGGACACAGCTAGGTGTGTGTCTAAGGATAGAAAACCAGCTCGTCTTCTCACTGTCAACTAGATCTAGTAGTCACGTGACTAACTCACGAAGGTATCTAGAGACAGAAAATAACAATGACTATATAGATCTCTAGCTCAGCAGATACTGTTCTTATATTACCCTCTGGATCTCTTTAATTACACAATTAATCATTAGTTGAGCTGCAATAAGTGGAGCAGGAGACGTTGACCCAAACATTTCTTAAGGCGGCGTGACCATAACGTGGAAAAAGGGGGGGGGGGACAAGAATACACCGATAGCAGACATCCATATGGAAATGTGGGGGGATGAGAAAAATCAGCAGGCCAATGCTTGGAGATCTAAACCAAACTAGCAAGCAAGCGTGTTGTGTCTGTCTGTACACTGCCGTAGATGTAGACATAATCAAGTACTAATCCCTTCAACAGGGGAGGACACTCTCAAAGAGGTGACTGAACTTGGGAACGTGTTCCACCCAGATTCCAACCCACGATCTTATCCGAGCCGGCCTTGGGTATTTGGAGGCCCTGAGCGAAGTGAATTGGGTTGCCCCAAAGGAAATGAAAAAACAAAAATTAAGACCGAAAAAGACGCAATGGATTAAAAACTTTCGTTTATCTACACCTACATCAATAAATAAGTTATATTTATAGAGCGTCGTACTTTCATCATCACCAATGTAGAAATGAGGTCTCGACATTTCACCAAAAGGAAGAAACAAAGGTCTTCTAACATATGTAATCTAACAAGTAGATCTAAACATTTGTGAATAGACATTGAATCAACGTAGAGACTCAGAGCTAGGCTAGTAGAATTAGAGCCAGAAAGTTCTGCTATGTTTGAAATTTGATCCATATTTTGCAATTTTTCTCCAAAAAAAATGTTTTCTTCGAGTCCTGAGCAAGGCCCCAACTAATCGAGAGGCCATATGCGGCTGCCTAGTTTGCCTATGCCTAAGGCCGACCCTGACTCAGCATTCATGCCCTAGCTAGATAGCAATACAAAATATTACTATTTAATATAAAGGTGACTATAATCTAGCATGAAAACACTATGTCTTAAGCCCAATGTTTTGCAATACAAGTGCATGTTTGTCTGGAGCATGCCTAACTTTCAAAAACTTCCACGTTTAGTAGTCAGTTATGAGCACACCATTCAAACCACAGCGAGTCACAAAATCGATGCTAACCAAATAAAAGAAACTTGAAGTGTAACAATGTATCCCTATCCACACAGATACGACCACTGTTTTACTAAGTCCAATAAAATCTATACGATCAAACACATGGCTGTTGTTGGTCTAGGTCTGTGCACAAAGCACACAATCAATAGTGTTGGGACAAGTAAACCTTTGAAGACCGTTCAATTACTGTGTTGGTGGGACAGAGTTTCAATAAGACACACAACAGCAATGGCCCGTAATAGCGATGTGATATATGTGAATAACATCTTTGTGATTCCCGATCGTTTCTAAAAATAGAATTCCATTCAACTTAGGTCAAAGTAATCGGAGGTTTAGCAATCTTCGTTTAAGTCATTAGAGAATGTCTCAATGCTTTGTTTAGTTTTGACCTGGCCTAATCTATTAGTAAAATGTGTACCGGCAGCAAGACAGTGGTATAATAGCAAGACAACTTGCCTGAATAAATTAGAGGCCTACAGCTTAATTTCTACAAGACGGAGACCTGAGTCAAAAGTCTGTGTTGAAAAAAAAATCTCCTTTTTTTTTCATGATCAATTCCAGATACCAATTATTTAGTTTAGTGTAAAAACATTACAAAAACAAGGTTACAAAAGACAGTTTGTGTGGAAACACAAACTCAAAATCGGCCCCCGAAGTAAAATGTTTTACATAATTCGGATAATCCTTCAGAGTTGAAGATAGTTTACTTCCTAGTCCAAACCTCCCGCAGGACGACGGGGGATGGGAGCAGGCAGGGTTTGAACCTTCGATCGTCGATAAATCCAAACGACAGTCTAGCGCGCAAACCGCACGACCAGTGGTCCACCCAGGTAGGCTTCAATATTTTCAGAAAGAAAATCCGAATGAAATGATATCAAAGACAAATGAGAGATAAGAATGGAGAAAGAAGGTTAACAGATCTTGTGTAGTGCCCCAACCGTCCCGCAGATCAAAGGATAGGTGAAAGTGAATGTAAAGTTAGATGTGAACCTGGCCTAAGTAGTTTGTGGTCTATAGGGCAGATGATGTAAAGTTCATCTGTTTTTGTGGCCTACGGTTAACGAGGGTGTCATGTAGCCAGCACAACGACCAACCGCCTTTGCTTTTCCCCAACTAATGTCAGGTACCCATTAGAGCTGGGTAGACTCAGATGTTGAAAATCACAGTCTTCACCAGGATTCGAACCCGGGACCCTCGGTTCGAACTAAATAAGTTAATTGTTTTGAAAAGGCTCAATCTCATATTCGAATCCTCAAAAAAAAAAAAAAAAAAAAAAAATTCCGCTATATAGAAAAAATGTTCACTAAAATGATGTTTATAAGATTACTATTCGTCTTAAATTAGGTCTAACATATAATGCATACTAATTAGCTTTTTCTTATAAAAAAACTGCTTGCATAATTAATTTTAAAAATTAGAATTTTCGCTTTTAGGAAAAAAAAAGTAGCCGTTGCATCAGAACTTTGAATGGTCTAAAATATTGTGAAGTCGGATTTTCAATATCTCTTCTAGTTTACGAGATCTAAACGGGACGGACGGACAGACATTTCGCACAAAACTAATAGCGTCTTTTCCCCTTTCGGGGGCCGCTAATACACCTAAATATGCAGAACCGAAGTCAACGGAACTTGACTTTTGACTTCCCCAAACCCCCTTAAAGTAAACTTTTCAAGCATCTCCCCCGTCAGCTTTTTTTTTTTTTTATTTGGCCTTTTTTT
This sequence comes from Biomphalaria glabrata, assembly GCF_947242115.1. Classification (NCBI taxonomy): domain Eukaryota; kingdom Metazoa; phylum Mollusca; class Gastropoda; family Planorbidae; genus Biomphalaria; species Biomphalaria glabrata. Next base: position 7,560,214 of record NC_074719.1, read on the forward strand.
TTTAACATTCTCCTTCGTTACTTCCATTCTTTACCTATCTGATAGCCTTTAAGAAAACCATACCACCGTCCTACAGTGTTTGATTACTCGAGAAACACAGAGTTGACACGCCATACAAGCCTCAATTAAAAACGAAATTCTTGCTACTGGTAGATTCAAGAACTCATTCTCAGAATGTGAGTTTCAAGCTGTAGCGTACACTGGAGAACTCAGCTACTACTTTCATCTTCTACAAGACAGGAAGTGGGTTGTTTGAACGTTAATACTACAGTTACACGCACGACTTAAGGTCACACAGGACATCACATCCTTAATGTTGGACAGGGGATAAAGGACGCACAGGACATCACATCCTTAATGTTGGACAAGGGATAAAGGACGCACAGGACATCACATCCTTAATGTTGGACATAGGATAAATGACGCACAGGACATCACATCCTTAATGTTGGACAGGGGATAAATGACGCACAGGACATCACATCGTTAATGTTGGACAGGGGATAAAGGACGCACAGGACATCACATCCTTAATGTTGGACAGGGGATAAAGGACGCACAGGACATCACATCCTTAATGTTGGACAGGGGATAAATGTCGCACAGGACATCACATCCTTAATGTTGGACATAGGATAAATGACGCACAGGAATCACATCCTTAATGTTGGACAGGGGATAAAGGACGCACAGGACATCACATCCTTAATGTTGGACAGGGGATAAAGGACGCACAGGACATCACATCCTTAATGCTGGACAGGGGATACATGACGCACAGGACATCACATCCTTAATGTTGGACAGGGGATAAATGTCGCACAGGACATCACATCCTTAATGTTGGACAGAGGATAAAGGACGCACAGGACATCACATCCTTAATGTTGGACAGGGGATAAAGGACGCACAGGACATCACATCCTTAATGTTGGACAGGGGATAAAGGACGCACAGGACATCACATCCTTAATGTTGGACAGAGGATAAAGGACGCACAGGACATCACATCCTTAATGTTGGACAGGGGATAAATGTCGCACAGGACATCACATCCTTAATGTTGGACAGGGGATAAAGGACGCACAGGACATCACATCCTTAATGTTGGACAGGGGATAAAGGACGCACAGGACATCACATCCTTAATGCTGGACAGGGGATAAATGACGCACAGGACATCACATCCTTAATGTTGGAAAGGGGATAAATGTCGCACAGGACATCACATCCTTAATGTTGGACAGAGGATAAAGGACGCACAGGACATCACATCCTTAATGTTGGACAGGGGATAAATGTCGCACAGGACATCACATCCTTAATGTTGGACAGAGGATAAAGGACGCACAGGACATCACATCCTTAATATTGGACAGAGGATAAATGACGCACAGGACATCACATCCTTAATGTTGGACAGGGGATAAATGTCGCACAGGACATCACATCCTTAATGTTGGAGAGAGGATAAAGGACGCACAGGACATCACATCCTTAATATTGGACAGAGGATAAATGACGCACAGGACATCACATCCTTAATGTTGGACAAGGGATAAAGGACGCACAGGACATCACATCCTTAATGTTGGACAGGGGATAAAGGACGCACAGGACATCACATCATTAATATTGGACAGAGGATAAAGGACGCACAGGACATCACATCCTTAATGTTGGACAGGGGATAAAGGACGCACAGGACATCACATCCTTAATGTTGGACAGGGGATAAAGGACGCACAGGACATCACATCCTTAATGCTGGACAGGGGATAAATGACGCACAGGACATCACATCCTTAATGTTGGACAGGGGATAAATGTCGCACAGGACATCACATCCTTAATGTTGGACAGAGGATAAAGGACGCACAGGACATCACATCCTTAATATTGGACAGAGGATAAAGGACGCACAGGACATCACATCCTTAATGTTGGACAGGGGATAAAGGACGCACAGGACATCACATCCTTAATGCTGGACAGGGGATAAATGACGCACAGGACATCACATCCTTAATGTTGGACAGGGGATAAATGTCGCACAGGACATCACATCCTTAATGTTGGACAGAGGATAAAGGACGCACAGGACATCACATCCTTAATATTGGACAGAGGATAACATTAGATCGTTGAATTGTATCATTAATATCAGTCTAAGGGACATGAACATATATGCATCAACTTTCTATTTTCAATAAGGTTTCCAATCAACGAATACTTAACCAAAAGAAATGAATTAATACAAACTCGATAAACTGCTAAACTAGTCAACCTAACTTGTGATTGTCAGTGGATAAGACGGTACACTGTACTAACCCTAGTAACTGTTTAAGAGTTATTAATTGAAGAGAATTCGCTAGTTCGACTAATCTTGAGCTACGGTAAAACGTACAACCAGATCAGACCAATACAAGGAACTTAGAGCGTCCTTGAACTTTAACAAAACTCCCAAATCGACACTAGATAGCATTTTGAAAATGTAGACCTGTGCTTATAGATCTAGATCCTATTATTTCATCAGTTTTCAAACCACGTGGTCGCAAGTACAAACGAAATGTCCCAACAGTCTGTCGCCGGGATTTCCTAGCTGCAAAACGTACGACAACAAAGGCCCCACTTACGCGCTGATAATGAACATGTGGGGAAACTGTTTTGAAACTGCTGCCTGCCGACACGTGCTGCACTGACCCAGACGAGTAGTATAATTGAAGCGGACAAGTGAGGTATTAGTGACAAAATATTATATTACAGAGCTTGTCATCTCAATCTGTACACCTTGGGATATTCACCCCGTCCATTCTGTGGTAGATCAACTTAAAATGGGTCTCTGCGCGAGGTCAGGACATTTTAATATATTAGAATAAATAATGTCACGTCTTGCATATCCATTTGTTCCCCAAAACACAAGGAATACTTGATGGTGAAACCTGCTGTCTGATGACGTACTAGTAGGCTGATAATAATTTCCTATACGACCAAGAAGAAACCTCAAAAGAACATAGTCTAGTAGAAGACCATGTCCAAAATTAGCACAATGAGTCAGAAGAAAGGGTTCCTCGCAACGCTTGGTCGTATGGTATGCTCTCTGGACTGGCGTCTGGAGGGTCCCGTGTTCGAGCTCTGTCCGCTGCCATCCCCCGCCGTCTTGCGGGAGGTTGGGGCTAGGATGTAATCATCTTCAAGTTTGAAGGCACAACCGAAATGTAAAAACAAAAACTGAATGGAGTCTGGAGAAACAGAAAGTGTGACTTGAAGGACTTTGGTTACACATTGCCTTTATGCTACCAGGGTTAATTGTTTGAACTGATGGGATTACAAACTTTTGGCTTAAACCACCATTTAGGGTTGTTGATATGATTTTCAATTTAATTTATTGCTGGTTGGAAATAGTTGTAATGTCACGACATTTAGCTTTATTAGAAGTTTTTTGCCTTTTTTTTTATTACAAAGCTTATATCAACTCACTCTGTTAAAAAGTGTGCACATGTTATTTCTCCTGCACCCATTCTTGGATCAAGTTGAAACTTTGCACAATTATTCATTGGCCTAGACCAGACATCAATCAACTTTTAAAAATTAATCGATTAGTCAATTAATTAATGGTAATTAATTGTTTTGTTTGATACCAACAGGGGAAATTAATCCCTCAGTATTCATGGCTAAAATTTGTATGGTTTAGTTCCCTAAAATAAATGCTATTTCTCCCTCACGCAGTTACAGATCAAGATTAAACTTAAAACAAATATTTATAGCACCTAACAAAACATGAATCAATAAAAAAAATAACCAAATAGTCAATTAATAATTTTGTTTGATATCAAATAAGGAAAATAACTTCTACATTATTGATATTTATAGTTGTAAGGACAGAGTTCTTCCCCTTAGATAATCTTTTTTTTTTTTTTTTTTTATATTTTGCTTGTCAATATTAGAGCTTCATTATAATGAAAGATATTTAATAGCTTTAGGGGTTTAAATTCCAACATTGGACAGATAAGGTTTAACTATTTTCAAACTCTGTGTTTAATAATGTGTATGTTTAGTAGTCTATAGCTGATTTTGTTTTGGTGACCTAACACAACCATGAAAATGTAAAAGAAATCTGAAGTCCCATAATATAAATGTGCAACTATCTATGATATATAAAAATTTAAAAAAATATATAAAACTTCTACTCTAGGTAAGACTGTATAATTATTAAGATTAATTTTGATTTAAATTTCTATTCAGTCTATGAAGTACTAGAACTACACACCAGCTACACCCAATGATTTGTTGTTTATTTTGTCAAAACTCCCTGTCCTTTTTTTTGTTTTGCACTTCTAATAATAGGGGCTGCAACATATTTTTAACCTGTAAATTCTAGTATCTGTGACCTTGAATTGGTACAGCCCACTCTTCCTTCTTCTTACCTTACAACATATCAGATGTTACTTTAAAAAAAAAAAAGAAGATAATTATGGCCAGGCACTTCACTTTCTTTCTCTCTCTTTCCCACTTCTTCAATCTGTCTGTCTCCTTCTCTACCTTCTCTGTCTCCATCTCTCTCTCTCTCTCTCTCTACCTTCTTTTCATTAAATCTCTGTCTCCATCTCTCTCTCTCTCTAGAATTTCCCCCCCCTTTTTTTTTCTTGCACCCTGCACCTTGCATTGAAAAGGCTGGTTCCCCTTCTCTCTCACTTTCTACCTCTGTTTCTCTCTCTCTCTCTCTCTCTCTCTGGACCCCTAGCCCATTTTTTTTCACTCATCATATTGCTTGGAATGGCCTGCTTTAAAATGCCCCCATCAAAAAAAAAAGTTATTCTTAAATACAATATCAAACATTTCTTCGGCTTATAAACTTAATAATGAAATATTTAATAGGCACTATGTTGCTTTTCAGCCTCACCCCCACAAATAAAAAATCCTCCTCAACATTCTTAATAAACCCTAACAAATATTTGGTAATATTGAGAAATTTTAATTTTTAAAGTGACTGCAATGTCACGTTATGCACCAAAGAATTCTTGATTCGATTTTGTTTTTATAACTTTATGGAGTAAACAAACACACACACACAAAAAATCATTAACACAGCTATTTCCTTTTTAGTAAAAAAGAAAAATATGCTTTAAAAAAACAACATGGAAGTCTATTTAAGTGCTATTGAACATTTGTACTTAAGCTTTATATTACAGTACTCATATAATAAAGACTGACCATTTGGGGAAATGCCAAAGATTAAATATTAAGGTTTAACCAAAAGTTTGTAAATTTCCGCACTCAGACTGCAAATCTATTTAATAATCTTTTTAGTCGGCACCAAAGAAGTAAAAGCCTGTGTATATTATATGAAATTTCAAATGAATATGTTTGACGGTTCCAGCGATGAATGAATGAAATTTTGCAAATATAATTATAGGAAACAGTACAATAATAGTATATAATTTATGAGAATACTTACTCATTAATCCTCCAGTTATGAAAATATCACTGTCGTTATTCATATCCAGTGTATCAACAGCACATTCATCAAATAAAATGTCTGATGCCATTTTAAGCCTAATTAACGGCCTTAAGTCTTAAGGCATAAATTTTAAAATGAGTTTCAGTTTATGAGTATGATTTCAATATGAATTAGATCCAGATACAGAATTCTAATATAGATCTAGAATTTTAGTAGACTGTAAGACATAATGATAAGTACTATAATAATAATTATGACTAGATTTAGTCAGATAAATCTACAATTATTCATGGCTTTAAAACATAATGATAAATGACTAGAATAGATCTCTACATATAGAATATAGTCATAGTAATTAGTAATCATAGATATAGATATTTTGTATAGACTCTAGATTCTAGCTAGATCTAAATCTAGAAATCTTTTCTCTAGACTCTAGTAAACCCTAGTTTTACTCTACTCTCTAACTCTACTACTCTAGCTAGCAAATAATAAATTTTATCAAAACATAGATCTAGAATCTAGACTAGATTCTAGATCTATGCCTGTCTATATTCTAGTTAATGATTAATCATCTACTAGATCTAGTAACTAAATCTAAGTCTTAGATTAGTACTTATTCTAGATCTAGAATCTAGATCTAGATCTAGATTATAAAAAAACTATTATTTTTTAATTTAGTTAATTTAGACTACTTAGAGTCTTAACGGTTAACGTCTTAACTTAGAGTTAGAGACTTACGACTTGGTGTCACTTAGTGAACTGACTTAGGACTGACTTCTTAGTAAGTTAGCAGTCTAGTAAAATAAGTGTTTTAAGTCTTACTGAACTTAAAGTTAAAGTCTTACTGAGTTACTCTAAACTCTAACTCTAGTAGTAGATCTAAGTAGTTACTCTAGTTTTGTCTAGTACTAAGTCACTAAGTTTAGTAGTTTAGTAGTACTAGTACTCTAGCTAATTAATAATTCATTAGAGATAGGAATAGCCTACAATTAGAATGTAGATCTATACAGAATATAGATGTAGTGACAACTATAGAGCTTGTCTAAAACATATAAATTACTTAGATCTAGATCTACAACACAGCGAGATCAACACTGGCTACAGTCATAAACGATCAACAAGGAACAGAAACAACAAAAAAAAACCCTAACGACAGGAAATAGACTTGCAAGTTTTATCGCTTTTCGTTTTAAATTAGTTCTACGATGCTGCAAAATTTAGACAGCTTTTGATTATCATTATTTCAAAACACTATTTCTTTTTAAATTAGAGATATCAAACGGATAGAAAAATGTTTCCTTTTTTTTATTAACATATATTTTTTTAAATGTTGATGACGTGTAAATTTACGACATTTCGATGTTGGTGCTCCTGATAGTTCTAAGTTGTTTTTTTTTAAAGACTATTTTAATTAAACCATTTGTTCTCAGCATGGGGATCGCGACTTCCTTACGCCTTAAGGGGTGGGGTCGAATGGCGATTTGCCAGGGGTCACATAAAATAATTGGAAAAAGTTTTTTTTCTGTCTAGTCTAATGTGTAGAGATGACATTGTTTACAGGCCTACAGAGTTGTTTTTTTTTTATTATTATTATTTTTCTTTTCTCAACTAGCAAAATCTTCATTGGAAAAAAAAAACTCGGAAACAAAAACCTTGATGGGTGGACACAGATCTTGAAAACGGCTCTAACGATTTTTCAAAAAGAAATTTTGACAGTTTATCTTTATTTTAAGAAAAGAATTCTATCCACTTTTTTTTTACCACACTGTGAAAACTTTGGTTTGACCGTTATAATTATTCAAAAAATTAACTTCTAAAAGTAAGCATCTCCTGGTTGGAGTTCTAGACAGTATATCTTAAACACAAGTATTTCAGATGGTATTCCCACAAGTATTTCAGATGGTATTCCCACATGTCTTCACCAACAGGTTCTTATCTTATATAATACAGACGTTACTTCAAAAAAGAAGATGATTACGTCCTACGCGTCATGCATTTAGTCATGCATATTAACCAATGACTTAAATTCTGCCAAGTAAGTGGTTTTCCTGGCTAGCTCAGGCAACCCATTCCATGCTCTTATAGCACTAGGGAAGAAGGAGTATTTGTACAAATTTGTCCTAGCATATGGGACGATGAATGTGCCTTTATCTTTGTGTCTTTCAGAGTATTTTATTAAATTTTGTTTTTGTATTTGAAGATTATGGTTCAGTGTTTTCTGTATAATTGCTACTTTACGTTTGAGTCTTCTGTCCTGAAGGCTTTCTAAATTTAGTGATTTTACTAAAGGTGTTACTCTAGTCAAATGTGAATATTCGTTTTTTATGAATCTCACTGCTCTATTTTGTGTCTGTTCCAGTTTCTTAATGTTTTCTTGAGTTGAGGGGTCCCAAACGGAGGATGCATATTCTATTATTGGCCTAACCAAAGTTAAATAACATTTTAGTTTTATGTTCTTATTTGATTTATAGAAATTTCTTTTAATAAACCCTAATGCTTTGTTGGATTTTTTAATAGTTTCATCAATATGTGGATTCCATGACAGCAATAGACGCTCAGGTTAACATTGTGTGCACCGTTGTCTACGTCTGGAGATATATAGGCCCATGATTAAAATTTTTATACATTTTCTGGGAGGGGGGCGAGGTTAATAAATGTGCCGGATAGTTAAGCTTCTTCTTTTAAAGTAAAGGTCATCTGTTTCTAAGTCACACGGTTAACGAGGATGTCATGTGGCCGACACAGCGACCAACTGCCTTTACTTTTCCTTAACTAATGTTAGAGGCACCCTTAACCTAAAGATCCCCAAATTAAAAATCCCTGTTTTCACCAGGATTCGAGCCCGGGTCTTCCAATTCGCAAACCAATTAAGCGCCTTACCGCGCCTCCTGGCAAAAATGTCCAATTTTTCTTTTAATTATTAAGATCAAAATAATCTCTTACAATTAAAAAAATAAAAATAAAGGAGTAATTGCCGTTATATTTTGTTTTGTTATTGTTCAATTATTAGTTACTATAATGGTATTGGAGAATATGTTGTAGACCAGTGCTTTTCAAAACTGAACTGTGATACACGTACCACTGGTGCTACTTCAAGCCGCGTCAAGTGATACTCGCATTGTCCCTCATTCCCTACGAATCAATGTCTCGGTCTCGATCTTTCCGTTTTTTGTTTTGTTTTGTTTTTGTTTTTTTGTTTTTTTTAGCGGGGTCCGAAAGGGGAAATGGCGCTATTAGTTTTGTGTGGCCTATTTGTCCGTCCGTCCAGTTTAGATCTCAGAAACTAGAAGAGAAAATGAAAATCGACATCCTTTTATTTTAGATCATTCAAAGTTCTGACGCAAAGGCTATTTTTTTTTATTTTCTATAAGCGAAAAATCTAATTTTTAAAATCACTTATGCAAGCAGTTTTTTCATAAAAAATACACCACTTTTACAACTATTCACTATTAATAGTAACAAACACGGGAGGCTCTTTGGTTAAGGAGATAGGCATAATCTGCAATGTTTTAAACACATTTATGCAAACGGTTCTTCGTTTTTGTCAAAAAAAAATTTTTCTACATTTGTTTTGCTAAGTTAAGTAAGTTGTTCTATCATACTAACTACTACATTTACACACCAAAAAAAAAATGTTTACTATTTTTTTAAAGAGGAAAAATTATTTAGTATGTATATAACTTACACAGAACTTAAAACAACAATAAATAAGCAGTTTTTCATATTACCGCGTGAACTGCAAGGCTGCACAGCAGGTATAGGACACTCAACCAAAGGGGATTTTTTTTTCTCTCGTATTATAGATTTTATAATGGTAAAATTAAAACAAATATAAAGAAAAATATCTACGGGAAAATGCTGGGTATCAGATACCAGGAAAAGATGCCAAATGAGTTTGGCTGGCAAAAAGCAGGGACTCCATAATACTGTGAAGATATTATGTGGTAATATTGGCTATATGGGCATTTGGGCTAATGTCCGTTGGGCCGGTAGGGCCACCTAAAGGGCCTTATGAATGAGACTATAGAAAGTGTTACATTAAATTGTTAAATGTTTTATACTATTCTCTTGTAAAAGGACCCTCTGAGCTTCGTGTTAAAAAATCTTTTACAGACTCTATAGTGTGATTAATACTAATTTAATCTAACACATATTCCCGAAATAATGTAATAGCCTATATCCGTTGGCAGTGCTACTAGTAGGCTTCATCCTTTTAGGGCCTACACTTGACGATTAAAAAGCAACATAAGGCCTATATATTTCTTACTTATGAAGATTTATTGTATGCATGCGTTCAGTTATCGATACATTAGGTAGACCTAGAATTGAATGCCTCTCGTATGATATAATTTAAGCCTACAATTTGTGGGCCGGATTGTATAGAAATGCCCCGGCCGATCTTAACACCCAGTCTGCCCCTGAGAGCCACTCAACTGCTTTCCCCTATGCCAAGGAGGACATAATAGCGCCTGCGTTTATAAGGCTTCTCTGTTAGGCCAAAAAACAAAAGTCACCGTTAATGACAATCTGGTATACAACTCACTAGAACGGTATTCGAAATAATATGCTCAGCTGTCAAATGGTAGTGATGATGTGGCCTGGCCCTATGTTTTGATACCCCCCCCCCCAATACACACCCTCCCTAACAAACAAAAAAGATTAGAATCCACCCATGGTTTTTGAATTTCTGCTCATTGCAAGAGTAACAAGTATGGTGCGTTTGTAATTTTTAAAAACAATGTGATTTATTTACCAATTAGTGCATGTTCTAAACATGGAACGTTACACATCAGCACCAATATTGCTCTGTAATGAACTGACATACTTTTTTTTTATTGACAAGACCATAGTCATCGGTATAAGGAAACAAAACAAAACAAAACTCTCTCTACTCCGCCCTCATAGCTATAGGCCTATCAGTCAATGCTTTGGTATTTTTTCCTCTTTCTTAGCTAATTTTAATCGGACTCCATTAGGTAAGAAACACAAGAAAGGACTACTAAAAGTAAAGTAAACAAAAACACATAAGAACACTCAAGTTGTCTAAACAATAATTTAGTCTATAGTCTATTACAAAAACACAAAGTAAGAAACTAGAGTTAGGCCTACTTAAACTTAATTAAATCCTCCAGCGCCGTTTGGCGCATTGAGCGCAAGCTGTTTCCATAAAGATCTGTCACTGATAATGTCTGAAGTCTCTTCCCACCTGGTATCCATTGCTCTGGGGTCCTCCATGAAAGTGTGGCGCCGAGTTATAAGAAGACGTCCCTGTTTGCGCTTTCCTCGTATTGGCCTCCATGTCATCGCAACTCTTGGTATGCGTAGTTCATTTTGTCGGAGAACATGTCCCACAAACCTCACGCGAGTCTCTGTCACAACCTCACTAAGACTAAGTGTTCGACTCCCAAGAAACTAGAAAGTAGAAAGTAACAAAATTGTTTGACACAAATGCACATTTTTATTCCATACTACTACTGATACAAAGTCGTACTTTATAATTTTGAAATAAGATAAGTGCTCCTTCTTACACAGCGCCATTAATTAGACCAAGGCATTGGCTGCCTGAATCAATCAGCCAAGAAAACCAATGACTTATCAGAGTTTCAGTCTCTCATTAACATGCACGACTAGAATAACACATGGCTACTTGTAGGACGTAAGCTAAATATTTTCTGTTAAGAAAGAACGTCTGTTATTTGTCAAGATTAAAAGATGTATTTTCATATTTCATAAACTTACTCACACCCAAACTTCGATTCGACGATTGATTAGCCGGTTTTCTTTTTTTTCTTCGTATTCTTCAATAGAATAATCCACACTCTATAATCTCTCTTCACCTCATAAAACAAACACATCTTGTTAGATCAGACTTCTTTGTATTTGTCTTCTTTCAATGGAAAAACCCGCATTAAAATCTCCCCCCCCCCTTTTTTTTTTTTTTTTTTTTGGGTTCGTCCGTGAATTCTAGAATCATTTATCACAGCGATGCCCAACCTAATTCAAGCTGCGGGCCATTTTAATTTCCGACACTGGTGTCGCGGGCCACGCACATGACCAAAAAATGTTAAAAAAAAAACAAACAACAACTTGAAATTGACCTGAAACTATTTCATTAAAACTCTTGGATCTAGTAATGACATTAATAATTTGGTATATTTGAAGTTTAACCTTAATCTATTTTTTTTCTACGTGTCTGGAAATGGCTTTAGTTCTCTACTTCAATTGTGAGCAACTTAGTAGTTATCTTCGCCATTAATACATGTTCTTGACTCTTTTTATGGATCCTCCACGTCATGATTGTTTTTTGATGCTGTTGTTATATGTTGTGTATTGAAACAGCTTGACTTTCTTTAAAAAAGATTCGTTCAATGGTTCTGGTAGATTCTCAATTTCCTTTTCATAAAGGCACAAACGTTAAAGCTCTTGGTACCAATTTATCAGAGAAAAAGTGAGGGCCATAACGTAGGTAAAGAAACATTTTTCAACCTTCAAATTTTTAAAGGGGTGGGGAGATTTTCTAAACTTTATACCGACGTTTCGGCGGGCCGGATGGAACCTCGTCACGGGCCGGTTCTGGCCCGCGGGCCGTATTTTGAGCATCACTGATTTATCACATAATGATATTTATTTGATTCGTCTTAAATTCATGATCTAGACTCAACACAATTCGTTTAATTCTTTATCTGTAGCTGCCTCTTATATACACTCAATTTGTGTGTGTGTGTGTGTGTGTGTGTGTGTGTGCTTCTTATTAAAACACAAACTCATTGAGCATTCTGAAAAAAAAAAGTTTTTCTTTAGCGTGACTCCAAAAGCATTTCATGTAAAAATATTAGCTATTGGCCACGTGGGAAAAAAATCTAGTTTGACCGTTATAATTTTCAAAATATAAACTTTATAAAATATAACTTGGTCTGAATTAAGAACACGTTTCAAAGGAAATTTCCGCATATAAAATACACTAAATGCGGAATTCAGTCTAGCATATAAGTTTCTTATAGTTATAATGTTTTTGTTTGGTGTAATTTCCACAAATTTCCATACGGACAATAAAGAGTATTATTATTATTATTATACTTTCTTTTTAACTGTGTACCGGTAAGTATGCATCTATATCATCAAACTAGAATATCCTTTAGGCTTACAATATCTCTAACTTGATCCAGTATTCAAGTATACTGTATAGATTTTAATAATTTCAAGTCTGGAACTATATCACCAAGATAAAATTTTATATAGGCCTTAATTTGAGGGCGTAACCATAAATAATTTCGGACCCTGTGTGGGTAGGGGGGATATGGTTAATAAATGTTCCTTTTTTATATCAATAATTCATTATTAAGAGCAAATGTAAATGATAGCTTTTACAAAAAGTCATCAGCTTCATAAATGATTGTCTTTAAAAAAAAATAATAATTGTATGTTAATTGTTCACCTTATTTTTTAAAAGATAATTTTTATGTCACACACACTCCCTAACATATATCTAGATGTCTAGGTATAGTTTAGATCTTTTAAGTTTATTTAAAAAAAAAAAAAAGCAACATTATCATTACACAACATTATTTTTTTTTGTTGAGTCATGATGATACATAGATATATAGATTAATTAAGATCAATATTCATAAGATCCTGTGATACAAAATTGCTTTATTCCTTGCATAATAAGTAAATTATTAAAAATACATTTGAAATATTATTTGGATTCTAAATCTAGATCTAGTAGAATATGTTTTATCTAGATTAAAGAGTTATGAAGTTGGAGGATTCCTTTGCAAGCATGTGAACTGTTTACGGCTCTTCCTACACTTTTTCTTTATAGAGTCTCAAGACACACCCACACGGATACTAGGAACTACAATGTCAACAAAAAGCATTAAAAAAACAGACACGGATATTCTGACGAATCAATTTTCTTCAATTAGATCTAGTAGCTGGAGTACAACTAGAATGGCAACCGATAAAATACCACTATTTCCAAAGGCAAAGTCCATGCTCATACACAGTGGGAACATAATTAATTGGAATCGGCTTAAAAGAAAGCCCAACCAGAATTCAACTGATGAGGTTTGTTAAACGTATTAGTGCTAAAACTAATTTAATATTAATTTATTTAATAATTATTATTTAAAAGATTTAGAATGAAACGATAAGTATTTTAAGTAAGTTACTAATTTAGTAAGTAAGTCGATAGTGTCGATTAAAATAACTTAATAAGTCGATAGTGTCACGGTATACGTATAGTGGCACTGACAAGATAGATTAAACTAATTTACACTTACTTCACTTAAACTTATATTTTAGATTAGATTGAAGATTCATACACCGCACAGTCACACTAGTCACTAGACCACTACTACTACTAGTCTAGTACTTGCATATATATTGATATTTTTCTATGACTAATCACTTCATTGCTAATTCATTGTTTGGCAAATGGCATTTAAACTTTGAATTCTTAGCTTATTTTTTTGGCAAGTAGTATCATTATTGTTGCTGAGTCATGCTTGAAACATAACATTAAGTTAGATCTAGATCAAGATGTCTAATAAATACAGAATATATAGAATTATTATATCTTGTCCATTTATTATCAGATCTACATAATCAAGAATAACTATACTAATTATATTAGTTTAATATCATCAGCATCATTGATGCCATCAACAATACTCAAAAGGTACAACTTCTGACTATTTGATTAATTTGTACTAAATAGATAAGTCTTGAACATCATGTTTTTCTTTACTATAAGATTATTTTCCCTTTTTATGTGACACACATTTTTTGAAAAATTGATATTTATTATAGTTCAATACTTCTTTTTATTTATTTTTATTTTTTAAAGTGTCATTTCAACCTGATAAAAAAATATATCAACTGTAACAGCGTCATCACATTTTGACTTAAAAAAAGAATTTGTTTCCTATTTTTACTTCACCTGCTCCATTCCTCTACTAATGAAAAAGTAAAAAAAAAAAAAAGTACTCCTTTCAGACCCTGTGATCTACAGGGCAGATGATGTAAAGGTCATCATTTTCTGTGGCCCACAGCTAACAAGGGTGTTATGAGGCCAGCAAAATGACTAATTGCCATTACTTTCCCCCAAAAATGTCAGGTATCCATTAGAGTTGGGTGGACTCAGGGGCAGCCTAAAAATCCAGGAATTCAAAATCTTAGTCTTCACTGGGATTCAAACCACTCAGCCACCACACCCCTTTCTATTAAGGACAAACTCATAACATTATTTTTTTTAAACATAATAAAATCTTTACATTTAATTACTAGACTATTATTTTTTTAAATTTTAGTGCGCTCTGGTTTCTTACTTTTTACAGTTTTTTTTTTTTTAATACCCTTCACTTTACTCTTTAAGTCTCAAATAGGAACAGTATAGTTTAATTTCAACCTTAAATGCCTTCACTCATTATCAATTGTTAGTCTAAGATTGCTCCTATGTATTATTAGGCAGCCTTTTTGCACTCTGTTAAGAGTGAGTTCATTGTAAGTATAAACAAAGTATGACTTTTTATTAATTTCTTAAAATTTTCTTGGTAATAAATATTTATAGTCTTTGATTGCAGTATCTTCTTCATTTCTTTAGGTGTTTATGTTATTGATGCTAATATTTGGTGTTTTGGATTGCAATATTCAATCAATAATTATGTCCTTCATTTTTCACAGGTCCTTGAATGTATCGGTAACACATTGGGAGCTTACCTGGAGTCTGCAAATAAAACAGATCTACAGTATGTTCAGGAGATCTACAAAGTCAACACAGAAAATGTTCAGGTCCTTGATGAAAATGAACGAGATGATGTCAAAATTACTGGTATGGTCATTTTATTTCATATAAAACAACATTGATAATTAGTGATTGATTCTGCCCAGATAATTTAGTATTGTCTATATTATCATTAACCCTGTGCGAGTAACTGGGAAAAATGGAATATGAATTAAGTAGTAACTGTAGTGTTTGAATTCAATTAAAATGAAATTTAATATGTGAAAAATTACATTATTCATGAAAATATATTAGTGGTCTTACAGGCTGCATTATTTAAACCATTTTCAAAAACTATTATCAATATTGATTACCTCATGCCATCTTTGCACCTCCTTTCCATGTGCTCTGCAAGTGTCGTAATGGGGGAAATCATTTTCTCCACAATACAGTTTGATAAAAAAAAAATTAAAAGATCGACCACACGTATTTCAATTAGAATTGGAAAAAGAACAGTACTTGCACCACAGAACAAATTATCAACCAAATACATGAGCTTCAAACCTATTGAACTAATGCTTAGCTAGTTTCAATCAAACTAAAACACTGAAATCAGTATTAAAAAAATCCTTAAACATTTCATTTTCACAGTGAAAGTATTTATTTGTTCACCTCAGCCTCCAAAAGTTATCACAGAAGTTGTGGATAAAGGTGAGTACCAAAGATTGATGCCAAAAATATACTTCATTTAGTCAATTTATTCTAAACATATTGTTATTTGTTAGTTCATACTTCACTCTGCACTAGATGTTGAAGATCTCATCATGCTCTAGTACCTGACATCTGCTTGTGTTCATATGATTGAACAACATTTGACTAGCAGTCTGTAGAATTAATTTGCTTTTATCATATCATCTTAGAAACTATTGTATTTCGACTAATTGCTGCCTGACTGCATGGAAATGACAAAAAGTTGAAATCATGTTTGGTCCATTCCATATTATGTAGCATGAACAAAACTCAAACCCTTTGGCTAGCATATGAGTTCTGAAACTTGGGAAACAAAAGAAAACAGATAATAGTTCATTTTATGATTATTTCCCTTACATTAGAGTGATTACCATTCTTCTTAATTAAAACATTGTTCAGAAAAATAAAATCTATTCAATTTTGTAATTGCAAGAAGAATTAGGTTTCAAAGAGCACAGAAAAATTGAACTAAAAAAAAAGAGTAAAGGGACGAGGGAACCGACTACTCAAAGAAAACCTCATTTGTTTTGAAAGATTAAGCATAACATATGGCCTAAGGAAATCATTTTCTCGGTTATTGTATAATTCTGAGGTTGAGTAGACGAAAGCTTAATTTTATTTTGAAAATTCAAGATTTTGCTACTATTAACTAAGCTTATTCCAGAATTTCAGTGTTTAAGCCTTCAGTAAATGATAAAATAGGAAACAATTAAGAGTTTGAATGATTAAAAACTTGAGTTTGAAAGACATAATGTATAATATATATAACTCTGACAAATGCTCTTCATTTACTGAGCAGTGAATTGTTCTTTTGTTATGCAGTGTTAAATGAACTGGGGACAAGCTTTGTGGAGACACTTCTCTTGTCTATAGCTCCATTCAGTGAAGAGGAAGAAGCAGACTCATCAGTTGTAAGTTTTTTCTGTGTTATACAGTATCATTTAAAAATGTGTTGTGCAAACATAGACCAAGTTCTATATGTTATATGTAAAAAAAAAAAGAAAGTTTTCTAGCAATACTTGTATGTCTTTGCCATCTTTTTGTGCTAGAGAACTAGACCTAAAATTCAAAATACAATTTACTAAATTCACAGTGACGGATCAATAATTTTTTATTTTCAGTGATGATTAAATTTTAAGAATCCAAAGTAACTGTTATTTACTTGAAATTGTAGTAAAGAGGAATGTTAGACTTAGTGAAATTATGTTGTTGTTTTTTTAAAACTAATAATATGCTACTTTATCATTGTTGTTTCTCAGCCAACTTTGAAAGTTATCCAGCCCTACTGGGAAGAAATGGAGCAGTTGGTAGCAAGCGACAAAGTTCTCTCCCTAGGTGTGTGTGATCTCAACAAAGATGCATTTGAGGACCTTTACAACTGGGCTAAGGTAAAGTGTAATCCTTTCGCCTATCGTGGTAATTGAGGTATTAGATTAAAATTATCATAAGAGATCCTGACCTCCAACATTGTAACCTACTTACCCAGAGGATAAAAACATCTAACCAGTTTTTGAGTTAGTAGGATCAAACTATTTTTTTATGAGTATGACTGTCCCTCAGAATCATCGACTAGTTTGATCTGCTGAGATAAGATTATTGTCCCTGAAAGAGCCCTTTAATGTACGATACAGTGTCTATTGTAGCGAAGATTTTCACATTCTGTTTCTTCCATTTTGCAATCCCCTCCCACCCCCAACTTAAATTACAAATGAATTTGAGTGATTCCCTAATTCCTATTTATAAGATATAAAAAATGTGTTCATAAAAGAATTGCTGTCATATAAATTTAAGCCTTTAAGGTTTAAGTTTTTGTACATCATGTGCAGCATATGAGAAGAGGGTAAATTAAAATTGTTCCTCTTATGCTGTGTCCACTATATCTTGAAAGTTACATGGTAAGATAGTGTAAGTAAAGCTAAGATACTTGCTCAGATGGAAATGGAAACAACAGGCATAGCGCCATTGTTACATTTTCATATTGGATGAGACTCTTTAGACATGTAAACGACAAAATCACAGTTTATAAATACTTTAATCTTTATTAACACTGAAAACACTTTCTTGTTCATAGTCCTCCATTTCGGTTCTTCTTTCCTTTCAACACGCAATCGTACCATTTCACATTCACACTAAGATGCGCACGTAACACCCCCCCCTGTTTAACAAGTTCGATGCACATCGAACGTCCAAAATACAAATCACTGAATATATTATCAGACTATTCCAAGTTAAAACAAATCGGTAACATATAAAACCATAATGTAATAACTACACAAAATCAAACACAATGTCATGTTAATACCAATACAATTCCAACATGGAATAACAATTATATTCATCACAATAATAACTGTTATTATGAGCAATTGAAACCACTTCTGTTAACATATATCTATAAGTAATCATATTTCTATTAATACAACTCCCCACTCATAATCGTATGCCTGTACAAAACACCATCATTCCAGTCGCAATCAAATAGTTAACAAACAAAGTCTATCTTGCTCCATGCATATTGTAACAACAATATTCAATTCATTACACATATATTTATTCATTGTAGAATAGAACAATAATTAATGTCCATCATTCCCACCTTTTCTAATCCTATCTATATAATTCTAACATTATTGACATGCCATCCTTTCCGCTTCCCTCCTTTGCAATGATGTCCCATTGTGATCCCACTACCTAATGATCTAGCTGTACTGTTTTCTAGGCTGCTAATATCCATCTCTTTTCTCGTATACGCCTCTTCACTATTGTACCTTGAATCCTTAATTCTAATTAATTGTTGACACTGTCTTCTAATATGCCCCCTTCTCCCACAATTAAAGCATAAGATGTATGAACTTGTACGTCTATATGTGGGTTTAAATCGCTTTCCCTGTACCACTGATTGCCTTACTTTACTTTGATTTGGACCCATTCCTATTGCATTGCTTTCTACCTTATCTGTTAATTCTTTTTTCTCGTGCTCTCTGCTACCCATGTCATCTGATGTATGAGATCTTATGTCTTCTTCCACATCCCCATTTCTACCTCGCGTAGACTTTATCCCATAATATTTCTTCCAATTCTCAATCTCCCTTACTGAACATATTTTCACCCCATGGATATTCCCAATAATTAAATCTATCTCACCCTGATCTACAACACAAGCTTCCACTGTCCCCTTAACATACGGTGTGTCTATACTAACTTTAGCAATCGGTAATTGTACAATATTCCCATTAAACATAACACACTTCCTAGATTCGCCTGTATATTCATGGTCTTCCACTAAATTCTTATTCACTCCAATAATAGTGCTCCCAGTAACCCTGATGGTCTTGGCTGCCTTGTTCCCTACGAATGTCTGAAAAATCTCCAATGTTCCAGTATCAGATGACAATGATAAGCCTTGCTCTATTCTACCTTTCTCCCAGTCCTTTCTTTCCTGTCTGTTTCCTTGATATCTTCCGTTGCGGCTATCATTTTGTCTTTCATATGTACCACTTCTATACTCTCTCCTGTGTCTCCCTTGTTCTGTGAGAGTTATTCTGTGTCTCACATGTTCTGTTAAAGGCAACTATTTCTTCTATATCACTGCCTCTAGATAATTTCTTCTCGGGATGTGCCACTTTATAAGCCCTTATCAGTCATACTATGTCTTCTATGGATTTCGGTTTCCTCTCCAACAGAATTATTTTTAATTCCTCCTGACACTCGTACATCACTTTGTCCAGCATGAGAAATGTCTTAAGACTGTCAAAGGTTTTTTCTACCTCAGCGGTTTCTATCCAGTTATCGAAATGGCTGCTCATTTTGTCCAAGAAGGTCTGCGGGTCATCCTCTGGTTCTATCTCACAATTAACAAACTGTTGGCGATAGAAAGCTTCTGTTTTCCCGAAAGTTCGAAGTAGTTGTTCTTTCACAATGCTGTAGTTACTCTGGTTCATACATATTTTTGAAGGCACCTCCGCTGTAAATGATCTTGACAATGAGAATGTCCATTTGTCTTCAGGGTACTCCAGTTCTCTCATTTCTATTTCGAACTTCTTCAAAAAAATGTCTATGTCCATTTTGTCTTCGTTGAATATCAAACCTTTATATTTTGCCAGTTTATTCCCTGTAGATTCACTCTTTCTTTTATCATTCTCTTTTCCTTGGTCTGTTTTTAACTTTTTCTCTGCTGTCTCTTTTTCAAATGCTAATCTTTCTCTTTCAATGGCGACCAATTCATTTTTCTTTTCCCTTTCAATTCCTTTTCTCTTTCTCTTTTGTCCTCCTTATCTAATCTCTCCTTTTCTTTGTCTCTTTCCATTGCTAATCTCTCCTTTTCTTTTTCCCTTTCTCTTTTGTCCTCCTTATCTAATCTCTCCTTTTCTTTGTCTCTTTCCATCGCTAATCTCTCCTTCTCCATTAACCTTTCTTGTACGTATTTTCTTAGTTCTGCCCCTTCAAGCTCCAACAACCTTCCCTCTTCCTTCAACGCTGCTACCTCAGCCCTGTCCGCCATAGTCTATTTCTAATAATATCGAATCGAATGTTCACCTGTCTCTAGATCTAGACTTTACTATCTCTACTGTCTGCTGACAGGAGATCCCCTGTGTATAGAGGGATACGTGGGTTTTACCTTTGCGTTGGGCGCCACTTGTTACGTTTTCATATTGGATGAGACTCTTTAGACATGTAAACGACAAAATCACAGTTTATAAATACTTTAATCTTTATTAACACTGAAAACACTTTCTTGTTCATAGTCCTCCATTTCGGTTCTTCTTTCCTTTCAACACGCAATCGCACCATTTCACATTCACACTAAGATGCGCACGTAACAGCCATTAAAAGATGAACATAACATAATGATAATGAAACTAAAGCAAACATCCTAAACAAATACTTTGCATCAGCATTCTCAACCCCAGGAGACAAAGACATATTACTGAATTTGAACCAAGTAGACAACATAGAAGATATAGTAGTACAAGAAAATGGAATTCAAAAACTATTAGCCAACACCAAACCAAATAAAGCTTCTGGACCTGATGGTACTCAAAGAACTAAGCAATGAGCTAGCCCCAGTGTTCAAAATACTCTTTCAGGCTTCACTTAACCAGGGCAGAGTACCAAAGGACTGGAAAGAAGCTAATGTCACCCCCCTATTTAAAAAAGGAGAAAAATCTGACCCAGGAAACTACAGACCAGTATCACTTACCAGCATCACATGTAAAATCCTAGAACACATAATATGTAGCAACATTATAAACCACTTAGACAAACATAATGTCCTCACACCATACCAACATGGCTTTAGGAAATATAGATCATGTGAAACACAACTAATATGACTAATTGATGATTTTTCAAAAGGTTTAGATAATAGTGAACAAATAGATGCTATCTTACTAGATTTTTCTAAGGCTTTTGACAAAGTTCACCACCATAGTTTGCTTAAAAAATTAAAATATTTCGGCATTAATGGTCCACTGCATCAGTGGATATAAGATTTTCTGATAGGGAGAGAACAAACTGTAATAATAAATGGCTCTAAATCAACACCGATAACAGTAAACTCAGGTGTACCTCAAGGAACAGTCTTGGGTCCACTACTATTTTTAATTTACATAAATGATTTACCAAATTGCATTACTTCAGGAACAAAAGTCAGATTATTTGCAGACGATTGCATAATATATAGAACAATAAAAACAACACAAGACACAGATATTTTACAAAGAGAATTAGATGAATTACAGAAATGGGAATCAAATTGGAGCATGTCTTTCCACCCAGAAAAATGTCAGTTGTTAAGAGTAACAAAAAAACTAAAACAAATTAATTCCACTTATCTTATTCATGGCAAACCAGTAACACAGACTAAAAACGCAAAATACCTAGGTGTTATAATAAATGAAAAACTATCATGGAATCCACATATTGATGAAACTACAAAAAAATCAAACAAAGCATTAGGATTTATTAAAAGAAATTTCTATAAATCAAATAAGAACATAAAACTAAAATGTTATTTAACCTTGGTTAGGCCAATAATAGAATATGCATCCTCTGTTTGGGACCCCTCAACTCAAGAAAACATTAAGAAACTGGAACAGACACAAAATAGAGCAGTGAGATTCATAACAAACGAATATTCACATTTGACTAGAGTAACACCTTTAGTAAAATCACTAAATTTAGAAAGCCTTCAGGACAGAAGGCTCAAAAGTAAAGTAGCAATCATACATAAAACACTGAACCATAATCTTCAAATACAAAAACAAAATTTAATAAAATACTCTGAAAGACACAAAGATAAAGGCACATTCCTCGTCCCATATGCTAGGACAAATTTGTACAAATACTCCTTCTTCCCTAGTACTATTAGAGCATGGAGTGGGTTGCCTGAGCTAGCCAGGAAAACCAGTGACTTGGCAGAATTTAAGTCATTGGTTAATATGCATGACTAAATGCATGATGCGTAGGACGTAATCATCTTCTTTTTTGAAGTAACGTCTGTATTATATAAGATAAGATAAGGCCCATTTCGGGCTACCTTGGGTGAGTTTTTTTTATCTCACTCGGGGAATAGCCCAGAGATCCAGTCCAAAAAGTCCACCACGCTGTTCCACAAAGGGATAATAAGAGCAAAAGGAGTGGTGGTCTTTGCATGGAACATTGTGGTTACAGTATAGGAATATAAGGTAAACTCCCCATGGTTGCGGTACCTCCGGCTGCAAGCAGGTCCATTCCGGAGTGGGGTGTGCCAAGTACTCGGTAGTCACCTTACTCAGTCCATGATTGTTAATTGATTTGACAATCTACTTTCAGGTCAAACCCAGCATAGACCAAGTAAATTTGGAGTCTTGTTGTATCATGCCAAAAGATTTAACAGAATATGCCAAGTCCATTAATGTTCAGTTGTTGACTCACAATGACAGGCCAGGTAAAATGGATTAAAATGCTAACTTAGCTTTAAAAAAAAATCATGCAACATCTTTTGCAATTTTACTTTCAAGGGATGTTGTTGTACATTTCTTAAAACGTATCCATTTGATGTCAAAAATTATATTAGTAATGATGGTTCAAGAATAAAAGGTATAAAAGTCGGGTTATACTTATCATCTAAATAGTATGCAATGCAAGTGGTCTTTTCATGTGTAATGCATACATTTTCCATGATAGAATGAGCTGGTGATATATTTTTATTATTAAATTAATGTCACATATCCGTACAGTATGTTGAATTATATTGTATGTCATATCAGCTAGTAGAGATTTTCATTAAACTACTTATTATTTTTAAATGAAATATCCTTACCTAAAGGAGCTGCAGTGGCTGGGTGGTAGAGCGATAAGCTTCTGAACCCAATTCAAATCCTGGTGAAGACAGGGATTTTTTATTTCAGGATATTTAGGGCGCTTCTGAGTCCACCCTGCTCTAATGGGTACCTGAAATTAATTATGGAAAAATAAAGGCAGTTGGTCGTTGTGCTGGCCACATGACACCCTCATTAACCGTAGGCCACAGAAACAGATGACCTTTACATCATTAGCCCTATAGATTGCAAGGTTTGAAGTGAAACTTAACTTAGCTATCCTCATATAGTGTTGGTTGTTAAATAGCCGGATAGGTTTTAAGTTATAATCTATTTAAAAAAGATTTTATCACCAAATGCATTATTTTGAACTATTTACATCTGTGAAAGCAAAAAAAAAAAACAAAGAAAAAAAACTTAGAAATTGATTTGAGTGTTCTCTGCCATCCCAACTTATCTTCTTTGTATGCATCCTTAACATTGAAGTGGTCCAATTATTAGTTCAGTATCTGAATTGAATTGTCTAGTCATTTACAGGTGGTTTATCATGTAGTCTTTCTTTGAGCAGAGCATCTTGAAGGCTTGACTGCTTGTTGATAAACTACACTGACTTGAAGTATGTGAAACATGATAAGCATTGTCAAGCGTAGCATGCGTCTCTGGTTCCAATTTTATCTTATGAAATTTGTGTCACTTTCTGCCCCTACCAATTTTATCTTATGGAATATGTGTCCCTTTCTGCCCCAACCAATTTTATCTTATGGAATATGCATTGTCCCTTTCTGCCCCTACCAATTTTATCTTATGGAATATGCATTGTCACTTTCTGCCCCAACCAATTTTATCTTATGGAATATGCATTGTCACTTTCTGCCCAAACCAATTTTATCTTATGAAATATGCATTGTCACTTTCTGCCCAAACCAATTTTATCTTATGGAATATGCATTGTCACTTTCTGCCCCAACCAATTTTATATTATGAAATATGCATTGTCACTTTCTGCCCAAACCAATTTTATCTTATGAAATATGCATTGTCACTTTCTGCCCCAACCAATTTTATCTTATGAAATATGCATTGTCACTTTCTGCCCAAACCAATTTTATCTTATGAAATATGCATTGTCACTTTCTGCCCCAACCAATTTTATCTTATGAAATATGCATTGTCACTTTCTGCCCCTACCAATTTTATCTTATGGAATATGTGTCACTTTCTGCCCCAACCAATTTTATCTTATGGAATATGTGTCACTTTCTGCCCCTACCAATTTTATCTTATGGAATATGTGTCACTTTCTGCCCCAACCAATTTTATCTTATGAAATATGCATTGTCACTTTCTGCCCAAACCAATTTTATCTTATGAAATATGCATTGTCACTTTCTGCCCAAACCAATTTTATCTTATGAAATATGTGTCCCTTTCTGCCCCAACCAATTTTATCTTATGAAATATGAATTGTCACTTTCTGCCCCAACCAATTTTATCTTATGGAATATGTGTCCCTTTCTGCCCCAACCAATTTTATCTTATGGAATATGCATTGTCCCTTTCTGCCCCTACCAATTTTATCTTATGGAATATGCATTGTCACTTTCTGCCCCAACCAATTTTATCTTATGGAATATGCATTGTCACTTTCTGCCCCAACCAATTTTATCTTATGGAATATGCATTGTCACTTTCTGCCCAAACCAATTTTATCTTATGAAATATGCATTGTCACTTTCTGCCCCAACCAATTTTATCTTATGAAATATGCATTGTCACTTTCTGCCCAAACCAATTTTATCTTATGGAATATGCATTGTCACTTTCTGCCCCAACCAATTTTATCTTATGGAATATGCATTGTCACTTTCTGCCCCAACCAATTTTATCTTATGAAATATGCATTGTCACTTTCTGCCCCAACCAATTTTATCTTATGAAATATGCATTGTCACTTTCTGCCCCAACCAATTTTATCTTATGAAATATGCATTGTCACTTTCTGCCCCAACCAATTTTATCTTATGAAATATGCATTGTCACTTTCTGCCCCAACCAATTTTATCTTATGAAATATGCATTGTCACTTTCTGCCCCTACCAATTTTATCTTATGGAATATGCATTGTCACTTTCTGCCCCAACCAATTTTATCTTATGAAATATGCATTGTCACTTTCTGCCCAAACCAATTTTATCTTATGAAATATGCATTGTCACTTTCTGCCCAAACCAATTTTATCTTATGAAATATGCATTGTCACTTTCTGCCCCAACCAATTTTATCTTATGAAATATGCATTGTCACTTTCTGCCCCAACCAATTTCACCCTTGCAATTTCTTCTTATTACAGAAAATTTTTTTTTTTTTTCATCCTCAGTTTTTATTCCAACTGACAAGTTGAAGGAAACGCTACTGTCAGTTTCCACAGAGCGTGACAGTGAACACTGGAACCCTGAGTGGGCTGCCAGGTATTCAGGGATCTTGAAGTGTCGTGGGATCATATCAATGAAAGGTTACATCTTCCATGCGACAAGAAACAGGAAACATTAAAAAATATGATCTGAATTGTCAAGAAATTTAGATATTACATATTTTTTTTTAAATTTATGCCTTAAAAATTTGTGCATAGCTTTTTTTGTAAAAAAGAATATTTTTTTGTTGAAATGTCTAGATTATATAGATCTACTTGCAAGTTTGTCTCTGTCAGCCTTTTAGATATGAGTTATATTTTTTGAAAGTAACTGTTTTTTAGCTAAATAGAATAGTTGGAAAGCAAGTATTTTGAACATATCAAAATGTTTTAGCCTGTTTAGAGAAGCTGAATTTTCAAACAATGTCAAGAGAATGTTAAAGACTTCATCATTAAGTTTTTTTGTTGATAAAAAAAAAAGTTTAAAAAGATTAAGTCACAATAAGATCTATTAAGTTTTTCTATCTAAATTTTAGCAGACACTGATAGTTTTATTGTCAAAAGTTTTCCACAATTTTTTTTCAACTTATGTGGGACCAAATAAGGTGGGCAACACTCATTAAAGGTTGAACAAATTCTTTTAGAGTCTGATGTCATGTTATTGGCAGGTATTAGTCAGGTTGACCTCTTGACTGATTCTCAAATTCTCTTAATGAGGTCAAAGGTTCATGTAATTAAAGTCACAAGATAAATATGGGCATCATCTTGTTGTTTGGTTTTCCTTTTTTTTTTTTTGAGGAGGTGTCATGGTAAAATCAAGAAGTTGGCTAGTTGCCAGATGTGTAAGAATGACCTAAGCATTAAGAAAAGGTTTCACGAGGTCAATTTTCAACTTTCATAAAATACAAATTATTGAGCAGGATATTAGTATGATAAAAAAAATCACTAACAATGGACTACATTGCAAAATGCTACATATCAGACAAAATATTTTAAAATACAATTTATATTAATTTATCTAAGTAAATCAATGTGCTAAAAGTCTGTACGTTCTATTTGAGACATTAAAATTATGATATTAGATATTTAGATATACTAAATAATATTATATCTTGAACTAACAACCTAGACATATATTAAAAGGTTTATTTGTATGAGGATGATTCAACTGCTGTTTTTTTTTCCCAAATTAGTCAGTTTCCACTTGATATGTCAGTAATTTTATTCTAATTCATATAAGTCATTCATTAGGAAAAACAACACTATAGATAACATGCACACATTTCAGGATTGAAGCAACATAAAAAAAGGGGCAATAAGAATGTTCAGCATGGTTATCTTTCCATTTTTTAATTCAATCAATGAGGGCAAAAAGAAAAAGTTTATTTTTTGAAACAGAAGGCAATATTTTTCTCAAAATCAAATTAAACAGGATTAAAAAAAACAACTTAACTGTATATTTGTAAAACAAGGCTTAGGAAAAGGAATGAATGCATGACTTGATTATTTGTAATAGCACAATATGTTGCTTTTTTTTTTAAATATTAGATAAATGCACCAATATCATGATAATAATAGGGTCAGTGCTTTTATCAAGAAGATAGCTCTCTGTCAATAATGTTATTTCTTGAAAATTTTATCTTTAATTTAAATACATATTTTATGTTTAAATGTTTTAGTTGAAACAGCTGTTAAAAATATTTATGTTTCTCTTTATTTCTCTTCTTTTCTCTTTATGTTTATATTTTTCTCTTTTATCTCCATGGTATTAGTTTTACCTTTTGTGATTACAATTCTCAAAATGTTTTTAATTATACAATATATATTTTTCAATATACTGGTATATTTTTCCACATTTTGTTGAGAGGCTTAAGGTCAAGGTTGCTGCAGTATAGCAGTATATTTCGTTTCGGTAGAGGTGTCATGACTAAAATCTGTGCTTTAACGTTTCACTGTGCTTGTCAGATATATTTGATTATACCTACACCATTATAATCAAGTTTAGTTGTGTTTACAATCAGCTTTATATTCTTCGGAGCCTTTAATTTGAAAAAACAAAATGTGAAGGCACCTTTTTTATGTATATATATATATATATTAGAGCTGCTCAGGTTCCATGAATACTTTGTTAAAAATCTAGTTTCTTTGTTGTTCTCAGTTCTGTGTGATATCTCCAATTTATAAATGTATTTTGTATATATTGTTTCAAAATGCTGAATGAAGATCCAACATGTACTCAACTCATACATTTATTTTTTTCAAATGTTTGTTTTTTGTCTTTCACAAATATATATATAGGTCAGTCTAGTTTTCATTCCACATTTCAACTTACATCTTAAAATGAAACAAATGTTTTGACAAGGAAAACTTGCAGCCATTCCAATGACTAACTGCATTGGCTAAGTTAAACTACCTTTTGATCAATAGTTTTCAGCTTATAATAAATCCTTTCTATGAAAAGAGTTTCCGACCACTGTTTTCAAATTAACACTTAATTTAGAAATACGTTTCTGACCACCGTTTTCAAATTTTCCCATCTTAATTTTGTATTGATGTCTTGGAACAGCAGGTTTAGAAACACTGGCTAAGAATGTCTTCCAACAGTTGGTTAGGTGACCATTTGAGCTTTATTGTGTTTTATTATCTCTGGTATTTGTCCCTCGTGTTATTATGAAACTACAGCTTTCTCTGCATTACACTGTCTTTGAATGATGTACGCTACAGATAGAAGCTGTAAGAAGTTGTATATAGTTTACTTACTTTGATTCAAATGCTTTAGTGACCAAGAGTTTAATTTTTCCTCTGTTATTTTATTGTCAGACAAGGAGTTACACCTATTTATATATTATTTATTGTCAGTTTGCTTCATCATAAGTAAAGTTTTCATCTAGTTCAGCCATTTTCTTTGCTGAAGACAATGTTTGTCCTATTAGATTGACATAGTGGTGTGATTTCAATATCACACATCTGTAAAATCAGTTTTTTTAAATAAATGTTCACACTGTAGAGTGTAGACCTAACATTATCACACATTTAGTAAAGAAATAAAGTACAAAGTAAATATTTATACACAGTTTTTTTTTGTTTGCTTTTTGTTTTTTCACTTTTGTATCATTTAGGAAGCCATCTGATCTGAAGTCTATGTTATGATATGAAGCTACCAGATCTGAAGTCTATGTTATGAAGCAACCAGATCTGAAGTCTATGTTATGATATGAAGCCATTTGATCTGAAGTCTATGTTATGAAGCAACCAGATCTGAAGTCTATGTTATGATATGAAGCCATTTGATCTGAAGTCTATGTTATGAAGCAACCAGATCTGAAGTCTATGTTATGATATGAAGCAACCAGATCTGAAGTCTATGTTATGATATGAAGCCATTTGATCTGAAGTCTATGTTATGAAGCAACCAGATCTGAAGTCTATGTTATGATATGAAGCAACCAGATCTGAAGTCTATGTTATGATATGAAGCCATTTGATCTGAAGTCTATGTTATGAAGCAACCAGATCTGAAGTCTATGTTATGATATGAAGCAACCAGATCTGAAGTCTATGTTATGATATGAAGCAACCAGATCTGAAGTCTATGTTATGATATGAAGCCATATGATCTGAAGTCTATGTTATGATATGAAGCCATTTGATCTGAAGTCTATGTTATGAAGCAACCAGTTCTGAATTCTATGTTATGATATGAAATCATCTGATAAGGAGTCTATGATATGACGCCATCAACATGAAGTGTATGATATGAAGACATTGATATACTCAATAATGTATGACTATGTTAGAATCTATAATTTATGATATCATCTGAAGTCTCTAATGTGATATGAAGTTCTTGTATCTTATTGTCCTCATTTAACATTCAGGGTGTGAATTAATTTTAATAACAGATTGATAAGTTTAAAAAAAAATCAAATCTTCAAACAAAAGGTTTGTACTGACTAGTTCAGCAAAGCCAAACAAAAATTTTTTTTTTTGTTTAACTTTTCCATTCATAAGAATGGTGTATGTCCTAGCTATGTCAAATACAACATTTGGCTAATTAACTTGTACACAGAATAGACGTTTGAAAGACTGAATTTTATTGTGGGGTATACATTTTCCTTTCACCCAGTTCAAAGCTTGGCTACGCAAGGTTTTCATTGTTATTGTTATTGATATAGGCACTCCACTATCTATAAAATGCTTCCTTATGGCATGCGTCTCAAATAGTCTCCTGGCCTTAACGTGTCGCTCAGTTAGTGAGTCCTCGGAACTGTTTTCACAGACGGAGAAGGGTGAACGTGAGTAACAGTATCCCACTGTCACTGACCACAAACTTTATTGGAACTTGCCGTTCCTTTGAATAGATTAGCTGTGTAGAGTAAGGGAAGTTCTGTGTGGGTGAGATCATTCTGGTCATAGCTAATGGCCCCATGAGGGATCCACCAGGGCTTCATCTGGGGCCCCTAACTGAGCCCAAACTCAGTCCTAAAGGTGCCCTTTTGGGCCAACGTTCATCCCCCAAATGGGGCCCGTGTGGTTAGCCCCTTCGATTCCCATCAATGTTTGCCCCATACTGGCCCCATCAGGGCTTCATCTGGGCCCCCTTATTGCGCCCAGACTCGCCCCTTAAGGGCCCCATTTGGGCTTTCATTAATGCCACCCAAAGGGCATAGTATCTTTGGCCCTGTTGGGGCCCACAAGTCCTTCCCCTCACTGACCCCACACGGGTTTCCCAAGGGGATTTTCTGGGCCCCCTGACTGAGCCGTGACCTAAGGGCACCGTTTGGGCCAATGTTCATCCCCCATTTTGGGCACATACGGTTAGTATGGGCTGGCCCAGTTGGGGCCCTAACTGGGCCCAAAATCTTTGCTATCAGGATCTCCTTTCTATGAGATGATCCATTGTCGTTTCCCAACCGAAGGAGGTCATAGAGATAATATGATTCAAGTGTATACAAATAAAAGAGTGATTCAAATGTATACAAATAAAAGAGTGATTAAAATGTTTCTTTATATGACACCTTGTAATTCAAAACTTTTTCAATGAAAAATATTAACTTAAAATGTACTTTATGGTGATAGAAAATTAAAATGGATAAAGAAATAAATATGAAACAAGAAAAAAAAAAATATGTAGTCAACTTCCCTGATTTTAACAAATGTGGATGCTCTCCACATATTTAAAATCATGTATGGGACTTTATTTCAACAATGTATTTATCACGAGGCTGCAGGGAGCTTTATTCTACCACTGAAATGTTACAAGGCTGTACGGTACTTTATTTTACCACTTAAGTGTTTCAAGGTAACCTCATACCATACGACTGAAATGTTGCTAGGCTGTATGGAACTTTATTTTACCACTGGAATGTTGCAAGGCTGTATGGAACTTTATTCTACCACTGACATGTTGCAAGACTTTACAGATTTATTTTACCACTGAAGTGTTGCAAGACTTCGCAGATTTATTTTACCACTGAAGTGTTGCAAGACTGTATGGCACTTCATTTGTACCACTGAAGTATTGCAAGGGATGTTATTCCCAAAGTATATTTAATTTAATTCATTGATTAACACGCATGACTAGATTACCTAGGACATAATCATCTTCTTTTTGGATTTAACGTCTGTTTTTTATAAGATAATATAAAGTTAGGATTAAGTGACATTAGAACTTTGGGAAAATAGAACATATAAACATAGATCTAGAGGTAACAACACAGGTTTTTTGTTGGTTAAATATTTTACATGTTTCGGATGTTCCTTTATAGTTGAAGATAATTTACTTCCTAGTCCAAACCTCCCGCAGGACGACGGGGAATGGGAGCGGGCAGGGACTGAACCCGGGACCATCGACAAGTCCGGACGACAGTCCAGCGCGCAAACCGCACGATCATGCAGCCATCCATCTATAGGCCACCGGCAAGAACGAAATAGAATTCCTCGAATTTTGTCGTACAACGGATAATCTTTTTAGTTGTGTTTCAATATTCGCATCAATTTAATTCAATGCATACATAAAGTATGACATCTCCATTTCGCAGAAATTGACTTATTGCGTTTTTTTTTGTCTGGATTGGATTAGAAGTGTGATAAGTAGACTGTGTAATGAATCAGTAATGATATAATTTAACTTTAAAAATAGCCTAACAGACAGGCTTAAGTAGATGTGTCCTCACATTAAATAGTCCCTATCAAATATTACGTTGGGACTTGGGTCGACCTTCAGAATAACCCCACAGAGCACAAAGTAGTTAATTGTATAGTTTAAGCACAATAAGAACCAAGCCACAGTTCTAATAATGATAGACTTTAAGTGGGTAAAATCGATTGTGACAGGACCTAACTCTGTATAAATCAGGAGCTATCTAGGCTACACCAATTAAATTGCTAATGATCTGTACAAGCGGCAGAAGAGGGAGTTAACATTTACCACTATTTGAAAGTTGTCATGTGTGACCCACAGCCAAGCGACCGAATTCACGCTAAACCAGTGTTTTTACAAACTCTTTATTTAACGGAACACTTCGCACATACGAAGAATTTAGTGGAGCACTTTGACTTTTTTATGTCGGATTATTTTCTTTAAAAAAACTATAATTAAATCGTATTCTAAAATTTAGCATTATTCTTTATTTTCAAGTATAAAACTGGGAAAGATAACATAATTTTTATTGATCCGACTACCTCACCTTAACTACTGTAACAATAACAATATATAAACAAATACGAACAGCATTCACACACGATACATATACATACCTACAACCAGCGCTTTATGAATTAGACTTCTATGTACTCCTCGACGACGACAGATGACCTTATAACACACTAACCGAAAGTGGGATAAAACTATAATTAAATACAAACACAAACATATGAAAAAACAAGGTTACAAAGACAGTTTGTGTGGAAACACAAACTCAAAATCGGCCCCCGAAGTGGTCCACCCAGGCAGATAAAAAGGCAGGTATTTTCAGAAAGAACATCAGAATTAAATTCGATCAAAGACAAATGACAGATAAGAATGGAGAAAGAAGGTTGACAGATATTGTGTGGTGCCACAGCGGTCCAGCAGACCAAAGGATAGGTAAAAGTGAATGCGAAGTTAAATGTGAACCTGGCCTAGCTGACGTCTTATAATGAATATCTAATTGCTTCGTAAATGGTTAGTCCTCAAAAAAAAAAAAAAAAAGAAAATCAAAACTTTTCCTTTAGTTAAGTGTTCTATGATTCTAACCCAGTGCTGCAGTTTACGCGATAACATGAAAAATTACTTAGGCTATTAATTGTTGTTTTAAATCATGTCCAACTTATATGCATATTAAATAGATTTTCTCTCTTTAACAAAAAGTTTAATTTTTGTGTGTGTAAAGGTAGTAGTTAGAACTTACTTAACTTAGCAATACAAATCTAAAAAAAAATATTTTTTGACAAAAATCAAAAACCGTTTGCATAAATGTGTTAAAAATATGGCAAATGGTCATCTAAAGTGTTTGTAAAGTGTTCTACATGTTTCGGATGTTCCTTCAGAGTTGAAGATAGTTTACTTCCTAGTCCGAACCTCCCGCAGGACGACGGGGGATGGGAGTGGGCAGAGTTTGAACCCGGGACCATCGATAAATCCGAACGATAGTCCAGCGTGCAAACCGCACGACCAGGTGGACATCACCCCTAAATAAAGAGCTTCCAGTGTTTGTTACTATTAATAGTGAATAGTTGTAAAAGTGGTGTATTTTTATGAAAAAAACTGCTTGCATAAGTGATTTAAAAAATTTGATTTTTCGCTTTTAAAAAGAAAAAAGTAGCCATTGCATCAGAACTTTGAATGGACTAAAATATTATGATGTCGGATTTTCACTATCTTTTCTAGTTTACGAGATCTAAACGGGACGGACAGACATTTCACACAAAACTAACAGCGTCTTTTCCCCTTTCGGGGGCCGCTAAAAATGCACACGACACTACTTATTTTTAGCGGCCCCCGTAAGGGGAAAAAGCCGCTATTAGGTTTGTGCAAAATGTCCGTCTGTCCGTCTGTCCGTCTGTCCGTCTGTCCGTCTGTCCGTCTGTCACACTCAGATCTCGAAAACTAGAAGAGATATGAAAAATATTATTTCATCATTAAATCCGGCTTGAAAAGTTTAGGTGCAACGGCTACTTTTGGTTTTCTAAAAGCAAACCGTTTAATTTATAAAATTAATTATGCAAGCGATTTTTTCATAAAAATACACCAATTCTAAAACAATTACGTAAATGTAAGGGAGGCAATGTTACAATATGCTAACAAAGATGGACAATTTTTGTGTATTTTCAGTATCACTAAGTCAAATATATTTTTAAAATGTACAGGAAATGTTTACAACAAATACAAATAATAGTTAAAGGCGTTTTTTCTGGTCAACTAGCTGCTAAAATTAAAAGAAAACATTTCTGTTTGTTTATAAAGGCTAATAATGCACTTTGTATGTAAATATCACGCACATTTTTTTAAATGGACTTTTTATGCAGCGATTTTCGTGCAGTAGCGTAACGTCGCAACATGATCAGGTGCTAAACCAATTCCTTAAACTTTTTTTAAAAATCAGATTTTATTTATTTTTTGTTTAGTGCCCCCATCCGAATAAAAGAAGCTTATTTTTGTGCGTTTTGTCTGTTGGTCGGTCTGTCCGTCACGATTAGATTTAAAAAACTAGAACTCTAAAAGCTATTGAAAATCTGATTTACCCTTTAATGTTCCTTCCATAACATCTCAATAGTTTTAAGTATCTAAAATTGATTGTTCCGGATTTTTTTGTGCAAAACTAATCAACGCCAACAAATGTTTGTGTGCTCTTCTAACTTATATTACATTCAATTTCCATGCTTAAACGTTGCAAAAACACATTATCAATAATATGTTGTTCCGTTTTTTATGTAAATAGCATATTAATGCTAAATCATAATCTCTATACTGACTTATATTTCATTAAGTGTAAAAATGTTCCGGATATTGTTTTATAAAACATGAATTATGCCTAATGATTGTTTGAAATCGCATAAGGCTTTAAAAAAAAAGTAATTTACTAGAATTGATTACTGAAAATTACTTTTTAGACATTTAATTTTCTTGTAAAACATAACATAGAAGTTTTGTAATCGATAAAGAAAGTTCCGGATTTTGTTTCTTACAAATCGTCGCCAGAAATTTCCGAATTTATTTAAAAATCTACTAACGCCAAATAATTGTTTGAACTCCCTCTTCTAATTAATAAACAAATAATCTTCTCATTTACGAAATAATGTTTTTACGGATTTTTATGAAAAATATTTTAACTCACTACTCTCTTACAGTACATTTAACTTTCTACCTAAAACATTAAAAAATCTAATTATCGTTAATATTATGTTCCGATTTTTAAGGAAAACAGAATCCAAACACCAAAGTAAGGTATGAAAATCTCTCCACGTGGCTGTAGTACATCTAATTTTCATACGAGACCATCCAAAAAATTTAATTAACGGTATTACATTTATCTGAAATTCTCTTTTTCTTTTACTATTTATACAAACATCCGGAACAATCTATTATATAAACTTTTCAATTGTGTTCATACCTAAAAATTATTGCGATGTTTTGAAACGTAAAATAAAGGTTAATCAATTTTTAATAACTTTTAGTTGTTTTTTTTTATATCAAGATAACGGACAGACCGACTGACAGACAAAACGCAAAAACAAAGTGGCTTTGATCCTTTTTAAATAATATCTATTAGAACTCAGTGCACCAATGTCTATGAACCCTCTTTAAATATCTCGTGTAAATAAAGACATTTTTTTTATGGTACCGGTACTAGCCTATTGTGAGGTAATGGAATTTTTTTTCTTTGACGTCATATGAATGGACTCTTTAAATGTAATGTTAAAAGAACGCACTCGGTGCACCAATGTCTATTAACCCTCGAAAAAATTGCTTGTATTAATGAAAACATATTTTAGTCTAACTAAGCCGTGTGACGTAGTGTTTTTTTTTCCTTTGACGTCACATGGAATGAATTCTTTAAATGAAATGCTAAAAGAACGCACTCGGTGCACCAATGTCTATGAACACTCGAGAAATGGCTCGTGTTGATAAAGGTGATTTTTAGTCTAGCTAGGCCTTGTGACGTAGTGTTTTTTTTTTTCCTTTGACGTCATATGGAATGAATTCTTTAAATGAAATGCTAAAAGAACGTACTCGGTGCACCAATGTCTATGAACACTCGATAAAAGGCTCGTAATGATGAAGGCGATTTTTATTCTAGCTAGGCCGTGTGACGTAGTGTTTTTTTTCCTTTGACGTCATATGGAATGAATTCTTTAAATGAAATGCTTAAAGAACGCACTCGGTGCACCAAAGTCTATGAACACTCGATAAATGGCTCTTATAGATGAAGGCGATTTTTAGTCTAGCTAGGCCGTGTGACGTAGTGTTTTTTTTTCCCACTGACGTTATATGGAATTAATTCTTCAAATGAAATGAAAAAAGAACTCGGTATAGTAATGTTTATTAAGCCTCGTTATGTGACTCGCGTTTAAAAAAGGAATGATATCTTGATTTAGATCTAATCTAGATTTTTTAAACTAGATCTAGATTTTTATTACAGTATATCTAGATCTGGATTTATATTCTAATTAAAATTATTTTAGAGTCTAGATCTAGAATTTCTAGATCTAGTTTAGACTAAAATAGACTAGATTAAGATGTAGAATTTCAATTTCTAAACTTAAAGTGTAAAAAAAAAAGGGTAGATTTTCATTTCCAAACGTTTTGATCAATATTGTAATGTTTTAATATACTAAAACTAATCTACTATTTTTTTATTAAATTTAAATTTAAATTTACGGCAAATGAATCTTTGAAACATTATTACTTTTGACCATCCGATGGCTGCCTGGTCGTGCGGTTTGCGCGCTGGACTGTCGTTCAGATTTATGGATGGCCCAGGGTTCAAACCCTGCCCGCTCCCATCCCCCGTCGTCCTGCGGGAGGTTTGGACTAGGAAGTAATTATCTTCAACTCTGAAGGAACATCCGAAACGTGTAAAACATTTTACATCAAAATTAAATCACCTCTTGAATATCATTTGCGAATATGCAGATCCGACAGGGATCCGACTTCGACGGGGGCCGCCTCTGAGTTTGTGTAACACAAACTCTCTTTGTAATCTTGTTTTAAAAGCATCACTTCGTTATATTACGCACGATATTGTAAAATGTTTGACATGTTTCGGATGTTCCTTCATAATTGAAGATAATTTACTTCCTAGTCCAAAACTCCTGCAGGACGACGGGGGATGGGAGAGGGCAGGGTTTGAGCCCAGGACCATCGATAAGTCCGAAAGACAGTCCAGGCAGCAAAGCGCACGACAATGCTGAATTCTAATATCCGGTATGGCGTCAAGTTTGTTTCAATATATACTTTGAATTTTGATGTGACACAAGAACATCCTGCTACGCAATATATGTTACTGGAAACTGACGTAGAATTGGAGTTTTTCGAACATGGCGGATAAACAATAAATAACCTAGCCTTTCGGTGCATCCGGTGTACAAAAATTAAGGAAGAGTTGATTGTTGGGGTTGTATTTGACGTCTGCCCAGTCCCCAGTCTATCAACTTTATACATTGCTCTTCCTCTTCCAACGCCTCACCCTAGACTGTGATGGATGTGTCATTGTACGCCTTCATCTTGAGCACCTTGGATGTGTCATTGTACGCCTTCATCTTGAGCACCTTGGATGTGTCATTGTACGCCTTCATCTTGAGCACCTTGGATGTGTCATTGGTCGCCTTCATCTTGAGCACCTTGGATGTGTCATTGGACGCCTTGATCTTGAGCACCTTGGATGTGTCATTGTACGCCTTCATCTTGAGCACATTGGATGTGTCATTGTACGCCTTCATCTTGA
Source organism: Biomphalaria glabrata (assembly GCF_947242115.1). NCBI lineage: Eukaryota > Metazoa > Mollusca > Gastropoda > Planorbidae > Biomphalaria > Biomphalaria glabrata. The sequence continues at coordinate 7,597,790 of NC_074719.1, forward strand.
GCACATTGGATGTGTCATTGGACGCCTTCATCTTGAGCACCTTGCTCTTCCCTGTGTTAAAAAGGGAAACTCCGATAGTTTTTCAAATTTTAGTTATTGACATATTTAAATTCTGCGTAAAAAGTTGTAATGGTAAACATTATATCATTTTTTATTTCAATGCTCGTAAAATTTTATATTTAATAAATTAGACATAAAATTCTTCACGCACCCTAAAAAAAAAAAAACGGGGTTCTGCGAGATGTTTTTAGTTTTTAAAAACGTGACGTCACAAGGGTGCTAGCTAAATTTAGATCTAGACCTATATAACCGATAAACTCTCTAGTCTAGATCTAGACCTATCGGATCGCATTTATTGTTACGCTTCACAGCTAGATGTAGTCTCCACGTTGATTTATAATCGGTCTTTGTTTATAAATAATATTCTAGATCTAAACCTCTAGTTCTACTTGAAGAAAATGAAATACTGTAACGTTCTTCAGCTTGTTGCAGTAGTTCCAATCACAAAGATAAAATCAGCAAGTATGCTGACACAGAAATTAGTGTCTCTTTTCATTTGTTTCCAAGAGATGAAGTTTTAAAGGGAAAATGGGAAAAATTTATTCGTCTGAAGAGCAAATATTTTACAAAGGCATTAGCTAATTCCTATTTATGCTCAAACCATTTTGAGAGAAGCTGTTTCAGCAACTTCATTGCTGTGGAAATGGGATTTGAAAAAAAAATGAAGCTAATACCAGGTGCAGTACCAACAATACATTGGATTTCCAGGCCAAAGAATTCAATTATAGGATTTGATTGCACCCTCGTGACGTCACACAGAAATTCGGTGAAAATCTGACCGTTTTGGATGCGCAGAAAAAATATGTCACAAAAATATCAATTACTAAGTTATTCTTGCAAATAAAAAAAAAAAGAATAATATATTCATTATCTATAAATCAAAACACATATTATATCAAAAATTGTCAAAACCATCGGAGTTTCCCTTTAATAGTCTAGTTGAGCTGTCTAGTTGAGTTAACTTGTTGAGTTGAGTTGTCCAAAACAGTGTCTATTTTTTTTCCTGCATCTGCTGTTATTTGTGAGATAGAAGAGCCAGGTCATCTGTAAAGTCGAAGTAGTCCAACTGCTTCCACAGAGTTCACTGCAAACCGTTCAGCTTCTGGTCATTTGATGTCTTCATGATCCAGTCTATGGCCAGCAGCATCAGGAAGTACCTTGCGGCACCCCTGTTTGGACTTCGACTTTGTTGGTCAATTGTTTGCCATGAACTATTTAAAGTTAAAATCTAGGTCAGTAAAATATTCATGATTATGTTATTATCGAAGTTTTTCCCGTTACCGAAAGCAGCCAATGAAATCAATTTGTATTTTCTTTTCTTTATTAATTAATGAGTTAATGCACGTGCTAATTTCTCCAATAGCTCGTGGAACACCCATCCAGTGCCAAAGTTTGGGAAACACTATGCTAAATAATTCTTTAATCATTTCACAATTCAATCCATTTAAAATGGACTATCCAGTTAGTTTTTATACGATTGAGATTACCAGATGGAATTGACTAATGCTTAACCCTTTTGCCTAGATAACAGGAACTGGAAGAACTGTTGATGTGTGTTTTATATAGGTTGCACCACTCGGTGTTTGGGAGTAACATCCCTTGTAACTGTTGTTGTCAACCAAGATGGCGCTAGATTAAACAGCTTATAATTTATATCCAGAGTCTTGTTATTATTCGTTCATGATACTTTGATCTATAATTTATTCATTGCATCTTAGCAACACTGGCAAGCCTACAATCATACATAACAGACTCTAATAGAAATCCTACCTAACGATCCTTAAAAGTATATAACTAAGTTGTCATTAATTATTGGTGAAACAAATTGTGACAATTATATAACATCAAAGCTAGTCATATTGTCTGTATATTTACGAATCACATCCTAAATGAAGTATTTTTAAATAATTGTTTTCAGTATTGTCTTCGCCAATGAATAATTTTGCTAAATTTCAAATTGATCCGAAAATGGGTGTGGGAGAAATAACGTGTTCAAACCTTTTACTATTCAGTGTGAAAAAAGCAGCAAAAAACAACAACAAAAAACAACAAAAACAACTTCATTGTGCTTTTTGACTTGCCTTCAGTGACAGTTATTTCCCTACAGACAGTTGATCTCATGAGAAAGTCAAAACTTGTTCCTGTTTCTCTTTTGTTTTGTGTTGATATTGATTTCATGACTTGCTACACTGGCACCCGAAATAAAACGGACCTTTTTTTTTCACTCCCCGAAGTCGTAAACTTCAATGTCACTTCCATTAAAACACTTCTTTCTTCTACTGACACTCTTACGTTTCAATTTCTGTTTGTTTATTTCACATGTTGCAGGTGTCCTTTCAGATTGGAAGACAATTGGGACCCCCCCCCCCTCAACTCAAGAAAACATTAAGAAACTGGAACAGACGCAAAATAGAGCAGTGAGATTCATAACAAACGAATATTTACACTTGACTAGAATAACACCTTTAGTAGAATCACTAAATTTAGAAAGCCTTTAGGACAGAAGGCTCAAAAGTAAAGTAGCAATCATACATAAAACACTGAACCATAGTCTTCAAATACAAAAACAAAATTTAATAAAATACTCTGAAAGACACAAAGATAAAGGCACATTTCTCGTCCCATATGCTAGGACAAATTTGTACAAATGCTCCTTCTTCCCTAGTGCTATTAAAGCATGGAGTGGGTTGCCTGAGCTAGCCAAGAAAACCAGTGACTTGGCAGAATTTAAGTCATTGGTTAATATGCATGTCTAAATGCATGACGCGTAGGACGTAAACATCTTTTTTTAAGTAACGTCTGTATTATATAAGATAAGATAAGATAATTACATCCTAGCCCAAACGTCCCGCAGGACAGCGGGGGATGGCGGCGGGCAGGGTTCAAACCCGGGACCATTTAGACTATCGAACCACAGTCTAGATCGAATAACACACGATTGTAGTCATCCAATTTATGTTTTATTGCATTGATTGTGGTTGTTCAATTCTGCTAGCGACTTTTTAGTTTCTTGGACATTAAATAGCTATTTGTTCGTTTGATGTAAAGAATATACGAAGTAAATCTATATAATTAAAGAATTATGGATGGCTGCCTGGTCGTGCGGATTGCGCTCTGGACTGCCGTTCGGATTTATCGACGGTCGAGGGTTCAAACCCTGCCCGCTCCCATCCCCCGTCGTCCTGCGGGAGGTTTGGACTAGGAAGTAAACTATCTTCAACTCTGAAGGAACATCCGGAACATGTAAACATTTTACAAACAAACAAACATTTTAAAATTATTGATTTTGATCAAACTGTCTCATAACTAATTATTATAACAATAAGATACATTGCCAGTTATTTATTTTTTCCGCAATAAAAAGTTATCCGACAAAAGTAGTGTGATTTTTTTTATGTCTTGCCTAGGTCCTAGGTGGGCAACGTAGATACCAAAAGTGGGTCCACATGTGAGTCGATGTGACCCTCAAACAACTAGTTGCCGACCCTTACGTCTTTGCACATACTAAATACATGTACAAATACAAGAAAATAAATAATAGTCTGTGTTTTGTGTTATTTCTTTAACTCTTTCTCTCCGTAATAATTTACCACATTCTGGTGGAATCAGCGCTGGTATCGTTAATTAGGAGAGAAAGAGTTAAAGAAATGATAATCCACAACATCATTGACAGTTGGTAAAAAAAAGAAAAAAAAAAAAAGGCCAAATGACTTTGAGATCCCTGACCCTTTTTTTTAAGGATACCTCAGCTTTTGACTTCAGTTGTCGAGTTGTTTACATCCTAGAAATCCTTGGGCTTTTGCCTCTTTCCTTTGCCTCTTTTTTTGGGTATTTCATTCACCTCTTTTCTGGGCTTTAGCCTCTTTTTTGGGCCTTTTTTTCTTCGAGCTATGCCGTGGGTGTTACAGGAGTTAGAGTCCTTGCCAAATCTAACTTTGTATGGACAAATGTAGGATAAGTTTATAGTTCTTAGCTGCTTGTATATTCGTGCTGGAAATATGTAAAACAGTCTCTTTTTACTTGCAATGCTTACTAAAAGGTAGACCAAAAGGTGAAACCGTTGTCTGAAACACAGAACTTCTCTGTTTAATCCTTTTATTTTGTGTATTGAGATACACAATCATTACTTCATGCTGGCCCCAGACCTGTTGAATAACAAAGGGGCAGTAAATCCAAAGCGTAGGCAGAGACAAAGCTTGCTACCTGAAGAGCCAATGTCTAACAAATGAACTATAATAAGAGAAATAGAGCATATCGTTCGAAGACTTTAGTTGCGTGATGGCGGCAAGCTTTGGTAGGGGGAGGGGGGGGGGGGAGGAAGGGTTGGGAGGGGGATGGGGGGAGAGGGGAGGGAGGGTGTAACACTTAAAAAAAATATAATTAGTATACAAATGAAGTAGCGCGAGAATGGGGGATTATGGGCCAGGTGAGGTTATATACATAAAAAAAAAATTCTCTAAGGTTGGGGTTTGCAGATATAACTTTATTTTTTTCCCTTATGGAAATAAAAAGGTTTAAGGACATGTTTGATACAGGTTGAAACAAGTTCGAATCATTCCCTCGGAAAACTGATTTTCTGACAATAGGCATTGTTAGTTGGTTACCTCATATAAATAACACTTAACAACAGTTAACTCTTTTTTCTCTCTCTCCCTCTCCTTTCTCTCTCTTTTCTCTCTTTTCTCTTTTTTCACTCTCCTCTTTTTATCTCCATCTGTTCTCTTTCTCTTTGTCTCTTTCTCTTTCGCTCTATATCTCTATTTATCTCTTTCTATCCTTTCTATCCCTTTTTTCTTATTTTTTCTCTCTCTTTTGCTCTGTATTTCTCCGTCTTTCTTTTTTTTGCTTACTCTTTTTTCTCTCTTTTCATTCTTTTTCTCTTCCTCTCTCTTCCTCTCTCTTTCCTCCCCCCCCCCTCTCTCTCTTACACATAAAAACACACACAAAGGTAAAAACTGCCTGGACGTGTGGTAAACGCTCCGGGCTGTCTTCTCGTGTTGTCACGGAGGCAAAACGCGCTAGCCGCCACCCCCCCCACACACACACACGCAAGTGAGGTTTGAGCTAGGATGTTCTCATCTTCAAGTCTGAAGGTATATGGCTGGCAGTAATATGACATGTTGTGCTTACATTTGAGGGACTGAAATTCAAGTAGCAAGATAAGATAAGATAAGATTGTTTTACTGGTCCAAACAAATGGAAATTCAGTTTGACTACCATTGTCCACCTCAGCATTGCCTCTATAGCAGTGATGCCCAACCTAATTCGACCTGCGGGCCATTTTATTTCCGACACTCGCGTCGCGGGCCACAAAAAGTAAAAAAAAGAAAAGAAATTGACCTGAAACTATTTGATTAGAAACCAGTGTATCTAGTACTTACATTCATCTATAGCACATTTGAAGTTTATCGCTTTTTTTTTAATAAGAATGCCGAAATATTTTGTTTCATAATGCCGATTTTATGGTGTTTTTTTCAATAGCTGAACTTTCAGCATAAAACAAATATGTAAGCTTATTATCATGTTCCGAAACAAAAAAAGAGAAGTTCACTCTTTCTGGTAGATTTTACATTCAGAGTCCCATTTCATAAAAGAACAAATGGCATGATAGCAACCAAACAGATCAAAAGTGAGGGCCATAGTGTAGGTAAAGATACATTTCTGCACTTTATGTCGACTTTTCGGCGGGCCGGATGGAACCAGGTCCGGCCCGCGGGCCGTATTTTGGGCATCACTGTTCTATAGCAATAAAAATATAAATGCAAAGACGAGCAATATGCAAGCACGCGGCCAGCACTTTATGAATTAGACTTCTATGTGACCACAAGTGACCACGAAACACCCCGACTGAAAGTGGGATAAAGGCGTTTATCTTCAAATTGGAGGGCACTATACATTTTATCCAATTAGACGTGTTACCTAACATCTATGACTCTATGTCGATACATTGTAGCTGCATTATCATACCACTGAATTAAACACATCAATAAGTTGAGTTCATTCCAGTCCGTGCAGAACCGGGTGTAGTTTTTTCTGAATATGTGGCAAGATCTTTCAATCATGGTTACTGAAGCTTAAATTTTTTTCTTTTTTGTTTCTAGGATACCTCAGCTTTTTAGCTTTTGACGTCACTTGTCGAGCAGTTTACATCCTAGGAATCTTTGGGCTTTTGCCTCTTCTCTTCGCCTCTGTTTTGGGCTCTGCCTCTTTGTTGGGCTTTTTTTTTTTTAAACAAAATTTTATTTCTATAAATTAATATATATTATTTGATACTAATGATAACATAGATATACACATATCTAAAAAATGGACAGGAAACATTTCAAAGACCTATATTCCAGCACTTTCTGTATGTTTGAGGATTAGACCGCAGCCAGCGTCCCTTAAGAAAGAACAAGGTTAGTGTCATAATAATTTATTTCTTTATTATTTTTTTTCCCTTCCCTTCATTTTATTATGTTGAGTTATCCCCCTTGAGACTTGGAACATTACTTCCACATCGTCAAGGTGGCAATCATGTCTGGTAGAGTCACTGATTGGTGAAGAGCCGATGCCTCATCCTGGCCATGGATAAAGGCCTTTCCTTGGTCAAGAGGTCCATAATAGGGAACCGGACGTTCTCGGACCTTAAGGACATCTGAATCAGGTAGAGTCACTGAAGTTTAAATACAAGGTGATCTATTTATGGTGTAGTGTACTATGGAAGGAATACGGAGATACTTTCAAGTATATTGGTAACGAAATCGAGTCTTTTTTTTTGCTCAGATAAAAACGAATCTAATTGGATTGAATTTGATCGGATTGGAATCCATACTATAAGAAAGGATTGCCATTAAAGACATGCAAAATAATTTTTAAAATCTTTTTTTTTTAACACAAAGCTGATCTAGCCACGAAATAACTACCATATATCTCAATACTGCATGAATAAGCTCTCTTGTTCTATATAAAACAAAATTAATTCATTAGGCCTACAACTAATTTATTATTTAATTTTTAGCGGCCCCCGTAAGGGGAAAAAGCCGCTATTAGGTTTGTGCAAAATGTCCGTCTGTCCGTCTGTCCGTCTGTCCGTCTGTCACACTCAGATCTCGAAAACTAGAAGAGATATGAAAAATATTATTTCATCATTAAATCCGGCTTGAAAAGTTTAGGTGCAACGGCTACTTTTGGTTTTCTAAAAGCAAACCGTTTAATTTATAAAATTAATTATGCAAGCGATTTTTTCATAAAAATACACCAATTCTAAAACAATTACGTAAATGTAAGGGAGGCAATGTTACAATATGCTAACAAAGATGGACAATTTTTGTGTATTTTCAGTATCCCTAAGTCAAATATATTTTTAAAATGTACAGGAAATGTTTACAACAAATACAAATAATAGTTAAAGACGTTTTTTCTGGTCAACTAGCTGCTAAAATTAAAAGAAAACATTTCAGTTTGTTTATAAAGGCTAATAATGCACTTTGTATGTAAATATCACGCACATTTTTTTAAATGGACTTTTTATGCAGCGATTTTCGTGCAGTAGCGTAACGTCGCAACATGATCAGGTGCTAAACCAATTCCTTAAACTTTTTTTAAAAATCAGATTTTATTTATTTTTTGTTTAGTGCCCCCATCCGAATAAAAGAAGCTTATTTTTGTGCGTTTTGTCTGTTGGTCGGTCTGTCCGTCACGATTAGATTTAAAAAACTAGAACTCTAAAAGCTATTGAAAATCTGATTTACCCTTTAATGTTCCTCCCATAACATCTCAATAGTTTTAAGTATCTAAAATTGATTGTTCCGGATTTTTTTGTGCAAAACTAATCAACGCCAACAAATGTTTGTTTGCTCTTCTAACTTATATTACATTCAATTTCCATGCTTAAACGTTGCAAAAACACATTATCAATAATATGTTGTTCCGTTTTTTATGTAAATAGCATATTAATGCTAAATCATAATCTCTATACTGACTTATATTTCATTAAGTGTAAAAATGTTCCGGATATTGTTTTATAAAACATGAATTATGCCTAATGATTGTTTGAAATCGCATAAGGCTTTAAAAAAAAAGTAATTTACTAGAATTGATTACTGAAAATTACTTTTTAGACATTTAATTTTCTTGTAAAACATAACATAGAAGTTTTGTAATCGATAAAGAAAGTTCCGGATTTTGTTTCTTACAAATCGTCGCCAGAAATTTCCGAATTTATTTAAAAATCTACTAACGCCAAATAATTGTTTGAACTCCCTCTTCTAATTAATAAACAAATAATCTTCTCATTTACGAAATAATGTTTTTACGGATTTTTATGAAAAATATTTTAACTCACTACTCTCTTACAGTACATTTAACTTTCTACCTAAAACATTAAAAAATCTAATTATCGTTAATATTATGTTCCGATTTTTAAGGAAAACAGAATCCAAACACCAAAGTAAGGTATGAAAATCTCTCCACGTGGCTGTAGTACATCTAATTTTTATACGAGACCATCCAAAAAATTTAATTAATGGTATTACATTTATCTGAAATTCTCTTTTTTCTTTTACTATTTATACAAACATCCGGAACAATCTATTATATAAACTTTTCAATTGTGTTCATACCTAAAAATTATTGCGATGTTTTGAAACGTAAAATAAAGGTTAATCAATTTTTAATAACTTTTAGTTGTTTTTTTTATATCAAGATAACGGACAGACCGACTGACAGACAAAACGCAAAAACAATGTGGCTTTGATCCTTTTTAAATAATATCTATTAGAACTCAGTGCACCAATGTCTATGAACCCTCGTTAAATATCTCGTGTAAATAAAGACATTTTTTTTTATGGTACCGGTACTAGCCTATTGTGAGGTAATGGAATTTTTTTTCTTTGACGTCATATGAATGGACTCTTTAAATGTAATGTTAAAAGAACGCACTCGGTGCACCAATGTCTATTAACCCTCGAAAAAATTGCTTGTATTAATGAAAACATATTTTAGTCTAATTAAGCCGTGTGACGTAGTGTTTTTTTTTCCTTTGACGTCACATGGAATGAATTCTTTAAATGAAATGCTAAAAGAACGCACTCGGTGCACCAATGTCTATGAACACTCGAGAAATGGCTCGTGTTGATAAAGGTGATTTTTAGTCTAGCTAGGCCTTGTGACGTAGTGTTTTTTTTCCTTTGACGTCATTTGGAATGAATTCTTTAAATGAAATGCTAAAAGAACGCACTCGGTGCACCAATGTCTATGAACACTCGATAAAAGGCTCGTAATGATGAAGGCGATTTTTATTCTAGCTAGGCCGTGTGACGTAGTGTTTTTTTTTCCTTTGACGTCATATGGAATGAATTCTTTAAATGAAATGCTTAAAGAACGCACTCGGTGCACCAAAGTCTATGAACACTCGATAAATGGCTCTTATAGATGAAGGCGATTTTTAGTCTAGCTAGGCCGTGTGACGTAGTGTTTTTTTTTTTCCCTCTGACGTTATATGGAATTAATTCTTCAAATGAAATGAAAAAAGAACTCGGTATAGTAATGTTTATTAAGCCTCGTTATGTGACTCGCGTTTAAAAAAGGAATGATATCTTGATTTAGATCTAATCTAGATTTTTAAAACTAGATCTAGATTTTTATTACAGTATATCTAGATCTGGATTTATATTCTAATTAAAATTATTTTAGAGTCTAGATCTAGAATTTCTAGATCTAGTTTAGACTAAAATAGACTAGATTAAGATGTAGAATTTCAATTTCTAAACTTAAAGTGTAAAAAAAAAGTGTAGATTTTCATTTCCAAACGTTTTGATCAATATTGTAATGTTTTAATATACTAAAACTAATCTACTATTTTTTTATTAAATTTAAATTTAAATTTACGGCAAATGAATCTTTGAAACATTATTACTTTTGACCATCGGATGGCTGCCTGGTCGTGCGGTTTTCGCGCTGGACTGTCGTTCAGATTTATGGATGGCCCAGGGTTCAAACCCTGCCCGCTCCCATCCCCCGTCGTCCTGCGGGAGGTTTGGACTAGGAAGTAATTATCTTCAACTCTGAAGGAACATCCGAAACGTGTAAAACATTTTACATCAAAATTAAATCACCTCTTGAATATTATTTGCGAATATGCAGATCCGACAGGGATCCGACTTCGACGGGGGCCGCCTCTGAGTTTGTGTAACACAAACTCTCTTTGTAATCTTGTTATTTATTTATTCACGTATTGTCACCAACTATGAATAATTATTGGAAATTTAAACTTGATCAGAGAATGAGAAATGGGGGTAAAATACGTGAACGAAACGTTTAAAAGGGGAATAACTCCAAATATATAGCCACATCTTTCAAAGTAATATTTATTTTCCTTTATCGATGCCAAAGAAAAAAAAACTAATTAACTAATTTGTTATTTTTTTTTTATTGATTATTGTTAGTAAAAAATAAAAAAATAAATAAATGTGTAAAGTTTCAACTTCATCCAGGAATGGGTCTTGTACACAAACTGTACCAGACAGATAGGCAGAGTAAGTGGATATAAGCTTTGTAAAAATAACGAATTGGATGGCACAGATAGAACACACAACATGCGTGTTTTTAACGCATCACACAACATGCGTGTTTTTAACGCATCACACAACATACGTGTTTTTAACGCATCACACAACATACGTGATTTTAACGCATTAATCTATCAACTCCGCTGCCAGCTTCGAGAATTTCAACTTCAAACTTTTCCAGAATCAATGAAGAAAGTTTCCCTTTTCAGACTTATGGGGCAGATAATGTTAAGGCTATCTGTTTCTATGGCTAACTATTGGCCAGCACAACGACCAATCGCCTTTACATTCCTAACTAAAAAAAGGTACCCATTAACGTTGGGTTGGACTCAACTCAAAGCTGGACTGAAGGGCGCCCTAAAAAACCCAAAACTCAAAATACAAGTCTTCACCGAGATTCGAACCCAGGACTCCAGGTTCGGAAGCCAAGTGCTTAACCACTCAGCCACTGCGCTCCACAACGAAGAAAGCGTTAGCTAATTGTGGGCATTGAAAAACTAATTTTGTTAATCTAACGTTTTCTTTGTTGCCAGGCAGATACGCGTGACGTGGTAATGTCAAGTGAAGATGGGTTAGTGTCATTGGCAGTTACATCAACATCACGTAATTGTAGATAGGCTTGAGGGAGTTAAGCAGTGGCGTAGCTAGGGTGGGGGAGGAAGGGGAAGAATTTGAAAATCTTCCCGGGCCCCCACTTGAGTGTTTTTATATTGAAAATTAATATTCCGCAACATGCAGGGGCCACCAGAGAGTTCAATCTCCATGGCCCTCAAACGATGGAAAATTCCTAGCTACGCCCCTGGAATTTGGGTTATAGAAGCTAATGCTTGTAAATATATCCCTCAAAAAGCCCTGTTTCTAGTGGTTCTAGTGGTTCCACGTTTCTCCCTCAAAAGCTACTGTCTGCGGGCTTTTTCTGTGCACGGACAAAAGGTTTGGAACTCGCTCCCAATTGATCTCAGACAGACAACATGCTACACTACATTCAAAAAGAATATTAAGACCTACCTGTTTAAAACTTTTTTAGATACATTTGTCATTTTAGATCTCGTGTTTGTGTTTGTAAAGTTATCACAGCGCCTTGAGCCTACATTTTGTTTATTAACAGCGTTTTATAAATTAAAATATTATTATTATTATTATGTTAGAAATGAACGAGTAGTCATTCTGTGGCGCTACCAGGGTCGAGTTTCGCTAAAGAGAAACAAAATTCATCGTAGTCCCTTTATCAGTTTCCACTGAGGAATTTTCTGGTGATGTGGCAGGTCTGCAGCAGTACCACCCTCTGACAGGCAACGAGAATGTTCCTAGGAATAACAAGGGCCTGAAGGTATCTGTGAGGTCAGTTGTTATTATTCCCTCGGTTGATATGACAATGGGGTATATTGTTATTTTAGATAATATCCATAAACGCTTAATCTCCAAGCCAAGGTTCCCATATTTTCGTTGTTTTTCCAGCTCAGTTTTTTTTTAAATTATAAGATAGTGGTACGACGATGTCAATAACGGTAGCGGCCTTTTCTTTTTTATCGATGAGCAGCAAATCAGGGCGATTAAAATCTACCGTTTTGTCAGTCAAAATAGGCCTATCCCAGTACAGTAGATGATCCGTAGACTCGAGAACCTCTTGTGGTGAGTATTTGTAATAAGGAGGAGTGTCCTTGCCGATCAAATTATGTGTCAGAGCCAAGTGCTGGTGTATTAGCTTTGCAACTTGGTTATGGCGACCTAGGTAGGCAGATTCCGATAGGGCTGAACATCCCGCCATTATGTGTTCAATTGACTCACCCACATTTCCACATTTTCGGCATTTGTCTACAATATTGAGTTTTAGGATATGTTTGTCGTAATTTTTTGTTCTAATTACTCTGTCCTGTATTGCTGTGACAAAGCTTTCAGTTTCGGGGTAGAGATGACCTGCTTTTAGCCATGCTAAAGAAGCGGCCTTGTCAATGTTGTCCCCATGTAATGAAGCCGGAAATTTTCCGTGGAGTGTTTTTTCTTCCCATTGGCGAATCTCATGCCCGACGTAGTCCAAACCGACATTAACATCTACATTGTTTAGGTTCAGAGGGGTTGCATCATAATCGTATTTGCGTAGGAAGGAAACTAGTTCATCGCTGGAGGCGTGCAGTTTTGATCGTATTTTGGAAACTTGCGTCTTACACAGTTTGAAGATGTTCTGCAATCCACGGCCTCCATCCTTCCGGGGCAGGTATGGCCTTATGGTGGAGGACCTGGGGTGTAAACATCGGAATTTGGTTAATAATTTCCTCGTGAGTCTGTCAATGTCATGTAGGTCGGTATCTGTCCATTTGATGACACCGAATGTATAGAGGAGCACTAGGACGGCCCAGCTATTTATTGCCGTGATGAGGTTACTGCTAGACAGTTTTGTGTTGAGAATTTTATTAACTCTTTGCTTGTATTTGCCAAGAAAGTCCTCTTTTAATTTTTTATGGTTTATCGTGGCATTCTGGTTTATTCCAAGATATTTATAAAGGGAGGCAGAGTTCAGTTCTTCGATGCCTTCAAATGCAATGTTGGTGTTGGCTGCCTTGCCCTTTTTTATGCTTATGATACCACACTTATCCAGGCCAAATGACATGCAGATATCGTCACTGAAGCGTTTTACTGTTTTAATTAAGGTGTGTAACTTTTGCTCGTTCTCTGCATATAGCTTTGAATCATCCATGTATAACAGGTGAGACACAGACTTTGTAAATTTAGTGTCAACCCTAAAACCGTTTGTAGTGCCATGCCATTATTATTATTATTATTATTACTATTATTGCCATTCTCACTCCAACAAAATAAGAGCGAGAAATATTTAAAACTCCAACACACACATTAAAAAAAAAAGGATTAGTCCCACCCTACATTTTGTCTTATGTCTCTGGCCCTGTAACACAAAGTACATTATTCTGTAAGGGGTGCCTGGGGTGGGTGGGGTATGGGAGACAAACTTTTGTCTTGCACAAAACATGTTACAACCTAAGGTAGACTGTAGTCAAGTCAATTAAGTTCCAAGGTATCCATAGATTTATTGATCGTGTCTGTCTCACAAAACCAGAAGATACGTTTCTTCTCATACTTTGGATGTTCAACTCCAAAGTTCATGTGTCTCTTCAGTTTAAAGACTGTATCAGAAACTACATTCACAGTACAGGTAAGAGTATTATATATACTACGGTTTCGTTGTTAGTAACATAGTACTATCAAAATGTTATATTTTCTAATTAATGCTTTTTTTTTTAAATGCAAGATATATACGGTAGAAGTACTTTCCACCAATAGGCGCGGGGGCTGAGCGGTAAAGCGCTTGCCTCCGAATCAACGTCCCGGGTTCAAATCCTGGTGAAACTGTAATTTTTTTAAATTTTAGGATCTTTGGGCGCCTCTGAGTCCACCCAGCTCGAATGGGTACCTGACATTAGATGGGGAAAAAGTAAAGGCGGATGGTCGTTGTTCTGGCCACATGACACCCTTGTTAACCATAGGCCACAGAAACAGATGATCTTTTCATCATCTGCCCTATAGACCACAAGATCTGAAAGGGGAACTTTACATTTTACTTCCCACCAGATTTGGGAGTGACATAAGAATCTCTTAGGGCTCTAGGCCATGAATAGACCAATGATAAGGCAATCTTTCTGTCTGGGACGGTTTCAACAAGATGTCTATTTATCACACACCTTTCTCTGGGAAGACCATTGCCGTACTATTTGTCACCATTGTCTTCAGGGCTCAGGGTTTTCACTATCAAGAGGAACGATTTTGTGATTTGGGAAAAAATAGAAGCACATTTCTTATTCCATACGCTAAAACAAATTCATACAAGTGCTTCTTCTTCTTCCCTAGTGTCATTAGAGGATGGAATGGGTTGCCTGAATTTGCCAGGAAAACCAACGATTTAGCAGAGTTAAAGTCATTGATTAACATGCCTGACCTGATTGACACATGAAATACTAAGACGTAATTATCTTATTTTTTTAAAGTAGCGTCTATAATGTATAAGATAAGATTGATGATGCTTTCTTTCATCCCCACCAAGTGCTATGAACTAGGTTCCATATGCCATAAGATTGTAGGTGAATATGCCATAAGATTATACAGTGTATATTTTAATAAAGTCTTATAAATACGTACAAGTCACCTACCTGTGTGTTACAAGTTTCGCTACAATGCTTAAGCGATATGTCTTTCTTTTCAGATGTGATCGAAGCACTTCTGTTTTAGATATGAATATAATGAAAACGTCTTCTACTGCCTATGTGTGAAACGTCTTATCTTGTATTTTAGCGTGGACGTATTTGAATAAAGTGACTCTATGCTTATATAAAAAAAAATGTGCTGCATCATTGAACCATTCAAAACAAGTGTTGCTGCTGAAGTAGACTATGCCAAAGAAGACGTCGAAGTGAAAGCTATATATGATGCAATAAAATCTGACGATGACAACACAGTAGATTTAAGTCAAAAGAAGAAGGACGCCAACCAAGACGAAGGTTCTGATCAGAATGAAGACTCAAAAGGGTTGTGTGCACTTCGCAAGTTCATTATAGGCCGTGATAAAGTAGAGGTTTCTAATCGTTTAAGAAATTTTTATTCTAGAGCTTCCGAAGTTTACACAGAGGAGAATAAAACTGAAGGAAGCCGAGACAGACTGATACACACTGCTGCATTATTCAGTAAAGATAGCAGCATAATTGAACTCTTGACGAAGTATTGCCCATCATTGATTACCAAGAAACGAACAGGGGGCTATGCGGGACAAACTGCTTTGCATATAACCATTTTTAAACAAAAGTTTATAGCTACAGAAATCCTTTTAAAAGCGGCAAAGTCTAACAATCTCTATAACAAGGTCTTGTCTGCCAGGGCCACGGGGCCCAATTTCAAGAATAACATAATGATGGGAGAGACTGTATTCTCTGTAGCTGTATTAACTCTAAAACCTGAGATGGTAGATCTTCTGCTGAGACACGACGCTCCTATTGAAGAAGTCAATAGCAAGGGAGATAATGTTATTCATACATTAATTAAATATGCGGCTATTAAACCTGACAGTATACCCAAAATTATCAAAATGTTAAAGTACTTGAGAAAAAAAACATTGAATCGCTATAAAGACCAGGACAAAACAGACACGTTAGTTGCAAAATTATGGTTTGGAGAAAATGAAAATTTAGAGACGCCATTAAAGTTGTCCGTTTCCAGAGGGTTAGTAGACGTCTTCAATGCCCTGATGAAGATGAAATCTATATTCTACTTTCCTTGCAAAATTGACGGAACTTTCGACTTACGCTTCTATGACATAACAGAGATCGATCACATCAATCAGCTGGAATACACAAAAAACAAGTTAAAGAAGACACCCATCTCCAGCTCCTGCTGCCCCAGCTGCTCCTTCTCCTGCTACTCCTGCTGCCCCCGTTGCACCAGCTGCTGCACCTGCTGCAGATGCTACTGTTGCTCAAGCTGCTTCTTTGTTAAGAAACGAATTTCTATTACTGAAAAGCTTTGCGATCTTAAATGGGAAACAGCATTGCCTTTTATTGATGACTATGATGTTCCCATAATCAAAGCCGTCTTGTCCAAAAGATACAATAACAAAAGCCTAAAGTTTGTTTACATGCTGTACGCTTTTAACCACTTAATTATGTTGCTACTTTTTACAATCTCCATTTTCTACAGAAAGTATGTTGCCAATACAAAATGCAGCGACAGCTGCAGAAATGAATATAATGTAAGCCAAGTGGTGCCCTGGATTCTTATGGTTTACGGCATGGCAATGATAGCTTTAGAGTTTGTGAGATGTCTGGGTTTAAAAAAAATTGACTTGGTTTTTAAACCTTACAAAAAAAGTCAAGGAAAAGGGGAATTCTTAAAAGAAATAGGCAGACGCCTGATAATGAGATATCATCAGAATGACTTGTACAGAATCGGACAATTAGTATTCGCTGTCTGTTTAGTGGTCGATTGTTTTATGTTTAATGTCCAAAAGGAGGACAAAAATGATCTGACCGTGACCGCTCTCTTTTCTGGCGTCTGGTTCACATTCTTTTTCTTTAAGGGATTGGACAAGTTTTCGATCTACACGGTCATGTTTCAGAAAGTCATTATGGGAGATATGTTTCGTTTTGGTATCTGGATAGTGATTGAGTTCACTGCGTTTTGTTTCGCTATGTACATCGTTCTGAGTGATAACATCAATGAAGTAGAAGAGTTCAGTACATTTACGAATACAACATTAACCATGTTTTCTTACATGCTTGGCCTCAAGGATTTGTCTTTCCTAGACCAAGTGGATGACACAAGTCAGCATCTAGTGGCCATTATCTATGTCTTATGTATAATCGTCACATATATACTGCTGATCAACTCACTGATCGCTATGATGTCTAAAAATGCAGAGGATACTTTTAAACATCGAAAGTCCATGATTCTCTTACAGAAGTTCTCCGTCGTCTTGTTCTTGGACGCCATTTTTTTAATATTCTGTTTACATAAACCGATCAATGAAAGATTGTCTTCCGGTACAATCTCCAATTCAAGAAAAGACAATCCAAAAAAAGACAGATTCTACCTGGCCATAAAAACAGAAAATAGTGGTAAATTTAAACGACAAAATAATGACGGAAGCAGTTTGAGAAATTTAACTTTAAGAGATTTTAAAAACAATTTGCTTCTAACCAAACAAACAATTTCAAAGGAAAGAAAAAAAATGTTTGACATTTTAAAAGATTTACCCATTAAAGCACAAACGCCACATACACCCTCATTTGAAGGTGGTGAAGATTCACAAAGTAAAACGGAATATGTGATTGACATAAGATCAGAGCCCCGGATTCCTGATGATAGTGACCCAGTGCTTGATATAGACAATCAATTTTAAAGAAACAAAGTGTTTTAACGAGGCCGGATTTACAAACGCAGTGCAGACTGAGTGACGTCCCGTGGACAATAAAAATTAAAATTTATAAGTAATGTATTTTTCTATGTTCAAAAATATTAGCTTTTAGATTTAGTCATTAATATTATTCAGTGCATTTTTTATATAAAAACAAGCAGAACAAAAATAATAAAAAAAAACAAAGCTTGTATTTAGTTTAGTTACATCAATGAATCTAAATCTGTCTGGAATAGCCGCGAAATCTGTCATGTAATTAAACTTGTAATAGATCAAGACTATCAATAATAAATCTGCGATTAGAAATAATCTTGCCCATTTTTATTTTGTTTAGCGCAATCTCATGTTTTTAGCTTTCTCACTAAGCTATGATCCTATCACTTTCTCACTAAACTATGATCCTATCACTTTCTCACTAAGCTATGATCCTATCACTTTCTCACTAAGCTATGATCCTATCACTTTCTTACTAAGCTATGATCCTATCACTTTCTTTCTAAGCTATGATCCTATCACTTGTCTCGACCAGTTAAAAAGGGTATGGGGGAGAAAGAAGGAGATATCGGGGTGATCACTTTTAAAATGTATATTTCTTTAAATTGAACGACCTGAATTCAAACTCTGGGGCTAAAGCCTTCTAAGCCTCCTCAAACCACTGCGCCAGGGATGAAACTATGTTAATAACTAGTTATAAATATTTACAACCTTTCTTCCTACAAACAATATAAGAGGCTAATTCAACTTATACTTTCTTATCAGTCAAGTAGAATTTCTTTCCCTTGTTCGAGATACAAAACAAAACTTTAGTTTTTTTTTTTTTTGTTTTATTGATTCTTGTGTTTTCATGTAACAGAAATAAGTATGCCACATTTCAGTGTGGGAAAATTAGTGTGTACAAACTTTTTTCCAGACAGACAGAAAGAGTGAGTTGATATAAGCTTTGCAAAAAAAACAACAACATTCGAAACATTTGAAGTAGCGATACTATCACTTGCATTCTTGGGTACCAATTATTTTCTCTTCTGTGTGTCTGTGATCGTTTTAATTAAATATTTTATTTAGTTATTCTGAGAAGTTTAATGGATTTAACAAAGTATGCATATTAGAGTAGGAATGAGATTAAATGTACACATAGGCCTATCAAGTTCTTTCTTTAAAAAAAACGTCATACTTTAGAGCTATTGATATTTTAAGTGCATTAGCCTAAATTAAAGCTTGTAGAGGTTAAGAGGTCTCAACTTACTAAAGCCACAATATGGCATGTATGGATTTACTAGGCCCGTGTATTAAATATACATGATTTTAATTATTCATTGATAGACTTATATTTATAACCTGGCATTAATTAATTCATTTATATATTTATAACCACCTTATTTATGTATTGATATATGGACAACCGGCTATTATTTTGTGTGTGTGTGTGTGGGGAAATATAAATTGCAGTTTCAGTATCCTGGGCAATTATGTAAGACTCTGTTTGTAAATATTTTTGATAATGTACATGTATATGAATGATAAATAAAGAGTATTCATTTATTTCTCTGTCAGTCTCACTTTCTTTAATAATAATAATATTAAGAAGAAGAAGAAGAAAGAAAATATCATGATGTCGGATTTTCAGTATCTTTCTAGTATACGAGATCAAAAAGGGAAGGACGGACGGATAGACAGACCACACAAAACCAATAGCGTCTTTTCCCCTTTCGGGGGCGCTAATAATAGTAATCTTTATTATCCATAAGGAAATTTCTCTTACAATTTGTGCATTCACCAAACAAAACATGATAACTAAAGAAAGCCAAAATAAATATTGACATCAGACTCACTCATAATGTACAGGTCTAGGGTAAACAATGCAACATCTAAAACTCGTATAGTCTACACATGGGCGCTCCAGGGACTGTGACATTGCCATTGTGGTACATTTGATACAACAAGGAATTTTAATCAGAAAATCCTTTTCGCTGTTTAACAAAATTTACTGATGATGCGGCTTCTCTAGCCTAGTTCTCAAAGTCTGACCTAAATGACTTTCTTAGAGAAATAAAAACATTGAACAATACTGCTATAATAACTTTTTAAATATTAAATGTAAAAAAACAACAACAACAAAGAAATAATAATCGATTATCGTAGGAAAATGACATTGTTTCTGTAGTTGGAGAGAAATAGTGCAAACTTTTAAATATCTTGGCACTGTCTTAGACAATAAATTAAATTTTAAAGCAAATATTGCTTATATCACCAAAAGAGGGCAACAAAGATTAAAATTACTTAAAAAAAATGTCCTACACAGTTGAACAGAAGTAAAAAAAAAGCCACATGACTTTGAAATCACTGGCGTTTGTGGCTCCTGCGGATTTTTTTAGTATGCCAAATTTAGTTTTTGTATGGACAGATGTATGATTAATTTATAGTTCTTAGGTTTTTGTATATTCGTGCTGGAAATATGTATAACAGTCCGTTTTTACTTGCAATGCTTACTAAAAGGTGGACCAAAAGGTGAAACCGTTGTGTGAAACACAGAACTTCTCTGTTTCATCCTTTTAGTTTGTGTATTGAGATACACTATCATTACTTCATGCTGGCCCCAGACCTGTTGAATAACAAAGGGCAGTAAATCCAAAGCCTAAGCAGAGACAAAGCTTGCTACCTGAAGAGCCAATGTCAATCAAATGAGCTATAGAAATCAAAAAGGGAAATAGAGCATATCGTTCGAAGACTTTAGTTTTAATGTTCCGTTGCGGGATGGCGGCAAGCTTGGGGGGAGGGGTGGGGAAAGGGGGAAGGGTGGGTGTAACACTTAAAACAAAATATTATTATAATTAGTACAAATTTAACACTATTGCTACAGAAACGGCAAACTCGACACATAATGAAAACTATACATGCGGCGAGGGCGGCCAAACATGGCAAGCCTTTCAACGCAAGGAAACCGACATTGCCAGTGACAGATCATTATGGAGACAGCTTGCCGCCCAATACGCCGAACGGCGCGGGAGGACCTAAGTCTAAGTAAGTCTAAGTCTACGGTTGTGGTTAGGCAAATAAAAAACTTTATTTGTTCTTAATGGAAATAAAAAGGAGGCTTGAAGGAAGGGTTAAATACAGGTTGAAACAAGCTCGAAACATTTCCTCGGAAAACTGATTTTCTGACAATAGGCATTGTTAGATGCATGGGCGTAGCCAGGATTTTTTTTTCGGGGGGGGGGTTGTGTGGATTTTTCCGCAAAATTGTATGTATGTATTGGTGTGTGTGTACATAATCTTTATTACATTCTGACCCTTCATTCTTTCGGAAGACGTTTATTGTGCCCTAGAATTTTGTTCTTCCTGGAGTTAGTGGGAAAATATTAGATTCTCCGTCATTGGCAGCCAGTTTGTCTGGGGGAGCGCTAGGGGGTCAACACCCTCCCCCCTGGCTACGCCCATGGTTAGATGGTTACCTCATAATACTCATGTAAATAACACTTCACAACAGTAAACTTTTTTTTTCTCTCTCTCTCTCCTTTCTTTCTCTTTATTCTCTTTTCTCTTTTTTTTCACTCTTCTCTCTTCCTCTCCATCTGTTCTTTTTCTCTCTCATTTCTGTTTTGCACTAATCTCTCTTTTACTCTAGTCTCAACTATTCTCTCCCTATCCTTTATATCCCTCTCTTTATTTCTCCGTCTTTCTTTTTTTGCTCACTCTTTCTTACTCTCTTTTTTATTATTTTTCTCGTCCTCTTTCTCTCTCATTTCTTCTCTCTCTTACACATACAAACATACAAAGGTAAATACTGCCAGGTCGTGTGTTTAACGCTCTGGGCTGTCTCCTAATGTTGTCGGGGATGCAAGACGTGCTAGCTGCCATGCCCTGCCAACGTGCGTGAGGCTTAAGCTAGGATGTTCTCATCTTCAAGTCTGAAGGAACATTCAAAACGTTTACAACCTAAAAAATAATCAAGAAGAAATAGATAAAAATAGTTCTACCTTAAGAGATATCTGCAGTGCGGAGTACGCAATGTTATGACAGAGACTGTGTCATGATGTCATAACATTTGCAGGACCGAAATTCAAGTAGCAAAAAAAGATTTCCAAACAAATGGACATTCAGTTTGACTACAATTGTCTACCTCAGCATTGTTTCTATAACAAAATACCAGATACAGAAGTTCTTCGAAGAGCGTGTCTGCAAAGCATCCACACAATCCTGATGCAGTCCCAGCTGCGATGGGCAGGTCACGTCTACAGAATGGAAGACCACCGCATCCCTAAACGACTCTTGTATGGCCAACTAAGCGAAGGAAAGCGCTCGCAAAGTGGTCAAAGTAAGCGCTTCAGGGACACCATCAAAGCTTCTCTGAAGGCGTTCAGCATAGACCCAGGCACCTGGGAGACAGAGGCACATGACAGATCATCAAGGCGTCACGCTGTGAAAACTGGCGCACAGGTTGCTGAGGAAAAAAGAACAGCGCTGGCAGAAGAAAAACGTCAGAAAAGAAAAGCAAGGTAAACGACACTAGCTTAAGTTGGAATAACATGCCCAGTGTGCGGCCGAAAATTCCGGGCTCACATAGGTCTCACCAGCCACATAAGGAGGCATAAAACCCCAGTGCAAAGCCCTCAGCCCCCTGGATGACAAAGTGGTCATCATCGAACCACGATGGACGAACTATATATATATATAACAATAACAATCTAGATGCAAACACGAGCATCACTCACGTACACTCACTTGCACTTTATAAATTAGACTTCTGTGTACTTCTCGGTGACCACATGTGAACATTAATACACCCTGTCTAAAAGTGGGATAAAGGAGTTTATCTTAAAATTTGAGGGCACTAGACATTTTATAAAATTAAAGTGTCTTAGAGTAGTTACCTAACATCTATGTAATGTGTGTAGATTTTCTGAATATGTGGCAAGATCTTTCAATCATGGTAACTAAAGTTTACATACAAGGTAATTTATGTTATTGTTTAGTGCAAAACGAAACGAATACGGAGATACTATAAACAAAATAGAGCCTTATTTTTGTCAGATAAAATCGAATCTGATCGAAGAGCATCTGATCGGATCGGATTGGAACTCATACCATTAAAAACAAGCAAAATATTTTTTAAATTATTTTTTAACACAAAGTTTACGTAGCCTCGAAATCACTACCGTATATCTCAATACTTCATGAATAAGCTCCCTTTTTCTATATAAAACAAAACTAATTAATTAGGCCTACACAAATTTTATTAATTAATTGGTGCTTTTTTTTTTAATATTGTCAGCAACTGTGAATAAATAGGAAAATTTTTAACTTGATCAGAGAATGTGAGTTGGTGGAAAAACGTTTACAAATAGTTAAAAGGGAAATAACTCCACATATACAGCCACATCTTTCAAAAAATTATTTATTTTCCTTTGTAAATATCAAAGAAAGAAAATAATTGTAAATTTTTTTTTCATTGATTCATGCTTTGTTAAGGTATAACAAATAAATGTGTCAAACCTAAACTTGATCCAGGAATGGGTCTTGTACACAAATTGTACCAGTCCAATAGGCAGAGTAAGTTGATATTAGCTTTATAAAAAAAACGAATTGGATTGCACAAATAGAACCCACAACATACGTGTTTTTAACGCATCACACAACATACGTGTTTTTAACGCATCACACACATATGCGTGTTTTTAACGCATCATACAACATACGTGTTTTTAACTCATCACACCACATACGTGTTTTTAACGCATCACACACACATGCATGTTTTTAACGCATCACAACATGCGTGTTTTTAACGCATCACACCACATACGTGTTTTTAACGCATCACACAACATACGTGTTTTTAACGCATCACACAACATGCGTGTTTTTAACGCATCACACCACATACGTGTTTTTGACGCATCACACAACATACGTGTTTTTAACGCATCATACAACATACGTGTTTTTAACGCATCACACAACATGCGTGTTTTTAACGCATCACACAACATACGTGTTTTTAACGCATCACACAACATACGTGTTTTTAACGCATCACACAACATACGTGTTTTTAACGCATCACACAACATACGTGTTTTTAACGCATCACACAACATACGTGTTTTTAACGCATCACACAACATACGTGTTTTTAACGCATCACACAACATGCGTGTTTTTAACGCATCACACAACATACGTGTTTTTAACGCATCACACAACATACGTGTTTTTAACGCATCACACAACATACATGTTTTTAACGCATCACACAACATACGTGTTTTTAACGCATCACACAACATACGTGTTTTTAACGCATCACACAACATACGTGTTTTTAACGCATCACACAACATACATGTTTTTAACGCATCACACAACATACGTGTTTTTAACGCATCACACACATATGCATGTTTTTAACGCATCACAACATGCGTGTTTTTAACGCATCACACACATATGCATGTTTTTAAAGCATCACACAACATACGTGTTTTTAACGCATCACTACATGAGTGTTTTTAACGCATCACACAACATGCGTGTTTTTCACGCATCACAAAACATACGTGTTTTTAACGCATCACACAACATGCGTGTTTTTAACGCATCACACAACATACGTGTTTTTAACGCATCACACAACATACGTGTTTTTAACGCATCACACAACATACGTGTTTTTAACGCATCACACAACATACGTGTTTTTACGCATCACACAACAGACGTGTTTTTAACGCATCACACAACAGACGTGTTTTTAACGCATCACACAACATACGTGTTTTTAACGCATCACACAACATACGTGTTTTTAACGCATCA
Source organism: Biomphalaria glabrata (assembly GCF_947242115.1). Lineage (NCBI taxonomy): Eukaryota > Metazoa > Mollusca > Gastropoda > Planorbidae > Biomphalaria > Biomphalaria glabrata. The sequence goes on from NC_074719.1 coordinate 7,622,126, forward strand.
CACATCATACATGTTTTTAACGCATCACACAACATACATGTTTTTAACGCATCACACAACATACGTGTTTTTAACGCATCACACACATATGCATGTTTTTAACGCATCACAACATGCGTGTTTTTAACGCATCACACACATATGCATGTTTTTAACGCATCACAACATGCGTGTTTTTAACGCATCACAAAACATACGTGTTTTTAACGCATCAAATCTATCAACTCCTCTGCCAGTTTCGAGAATTTAAACTTCAAGTCAAACTTTTTTCCAGAATCAATGAAGAAAGTTTCCCTTTTCAGACTATGCGATCTATGAGGCAGATGATGTTAATGTCATCTGTTTTTATGGCCAACTGTTAAACAGCAGGGTGTCATGTGGCCAGCACAAGGACCAACCGCCTTTACTTTCCCCAACTAAAAATAGGTAGACATTAAAGTTGGGCCGGAATAACTCAAATTGGACTCAAGGCTGTTTAAAAAATCCCGAAACTCAAAATCCAAGTCTTCACCGAGATTCGAACCCAGGACTCCAGGTTCGGACACCAAGTGCTTAAGCATTCAGCCATTGCCCCACCCCCCAAACGAAGAAAGCGTTAGCTAATTGTTGGCATTTAAAAACGAATTTTGTTAATCTTTGTTGCCAGGCAGATACGCGTGACTTGGTAATGTCCAAGGTAGAGTGGTTAGTGTCATTGGCAGTTAACAATAACTCAACACTACGTATTTGTAGATTACCTTTAGGGAGTTACGTTATATTGGGTTATATTGGGTTATAGAAGCTAATAATTGTAAATATCTGGTAGTGTCAATCTCACTCCAACAAAACGAGAGACAGAAACATACGCATTTAAAAAAAAAAAGCTCAAGGATTAGTCCCACTCTACATTTTGCCTAGGTCATTGTTTCTCTGGTCCTGTAACATAAAGTACATTATTCTGTAAGCGGTGCGTGGGGTGGGTAGGGTAGGGGAGACAATCTTTTGTCTTGCTCTAAACATGTTACAACCTAAGGTAGACTGTAGTCAAGTCAATTAAGTTCCAAGGTATCCATAGCTTTATTGATCGTGTATGTCTCACAAAACCAGAAGATAGGTTTCTTCTCATACGTTGGATGTTCAACTCCAAAGTTCATGTGTCTCTTCAGTTTATTGACTGTATCACAAATGATATCTACAGTACAGATATGCTCAGGTAAGGTTATAATGTATACTACGGTTTCGTTGTTATTTTAAATAGTAATTAATGCTCTATTTTTTTAAATGGATGATTTTTAAGCTTTAAGGTAGAAGTACTTTCAACCAAGAAGGCGCGGTGGCTGAGCGGTAAAACGCTTGGCTTTCGAACTGAGAGTCCCTAGTTCAAATCCTAATAAAGACTAGGATTTCTAATTTCGGGATCTTTGGGCGCCTTTGAATCCACCCAGCTCTAATTGGTACCTGACATAAGTTTGGGAAAACTAAGGCGGTTGGTCGTTGTGCTGGCTACATGACACCCTCGTTAACCGTAGGCCACAGAAACATATGACCTTAACATCATCTGCCATGTAGACCACAAGGTCTGAAAAGGGAGCTTTACATTTTACTTCCCACCAGATTTGGGAGTGACAAGAGAATCTCTTACGGCTCTAGGCCATTGAATAGGCCAATGATAAGGCAATCTTTCTGTCTTTGATGGTTTCAAGAAGATGTCTATTACACCTGTCTCTCTAGGAAGACCATTGCCGTTCTATTTGTCACCATTGTCTTTTGTTTTTTTTTTTCTAGCAAAAAATGATCCCTTTGAGAAATGATTTTGTCATTTGGGAAAATATAGAATCACATTTCTTATTCCATACGCTAAAACAAATTCGTACAAGTGATTCTTCTTCTCTAGTACCATAAGAGAATTGGCTGCCTGAATCATCCAGGAAAACCAACGACTTAGCAGATTTGAAATCATTGATTAACATGCATGACTAGAGTGACACATGAAATGCGTAAAACATAATTATCTTCTTCTTTTTGTAAAGTAACGTCTGTAATATATAAGATTGATGATGTTTTTTTTTCATCCCCACCAAGTGCTATGAATTAGGTTCCATATGAGATAAGATTGTAGGTTAATATGCCATAAGATTGTAGGTTAATATGCCATAAATATACAGTGTATAGTTTAAGAAAGTCTTATAAATACATACCAGTCACCTAGCTTTGTTTTATAAGGTTCACTTTAACTCTTATGTGATATGTATTTCTTTCACATGTGATCAAAGCCCTTGTTTTACGTATGAAAATAATGAAAACGTCCTCTACTGCCTATGTGTGAAACGTCTTATCTATATTACCTTGTATTTTTTTAAAATATAAAAACAAGGTTACAAAAGACAGTTTGTGTGGAAACACAAACTCAAAATCGGCCCCCGAAAAGGTCCATCCAGGCAGGCTTCAATATTTTCAGAAAGAACATGCAAATGAAATTATATCAAAGACAAATGAGAGATAAGAATGGAGAAAGAAGGTTAACAGATCTTGTGTAGTGCCCCAACGGTCCCGCAGATCAAAGGATAGGTGAAAGTGAATGTAAAGTTAGATGTGAACCTGGGCTAACTAGTTCCCCTTTTAGACCTTGTGGTCTATAGGACAGATGATGTAAAGTTCATCTGTTTTTGTGGCCTACGATTAGCGAGGGTGTCATGTAGCCAGCACAACGACCAACCGCCTATACTTTTCCCCAACTAATGTCAGGTACCCATTAGAGCTGAGTGGACTCAGAGGCGCCCAAAGATTCCAAAGTTGAAAATCCCAGTCTTCACCAGGATTTGAACCCGGACCCTCTGTTCGGAAGCAAAGCGCTTTACCGCTCAGCCACCGCGCCTCCCTTGGCCAAATGGATGTCTTATAATTGATCCAATTGTTTTGAAAAGGCTCAATCTCTTATTCGAATCCTCAAAAAAAAATTAAAAAATTCCGCAATAAAAAAAATGTTTATAAAAATGAAGTTTATAAGATTACTATTCATTTTAAATTAGGTTTAACTTATAATGCATACTTATTAGCTTTTTCTCTTTAAAAAAGTGCTTGCATAACTGATTTTAAAAATTAGATTTTTCGCTTTCAGAAAAAAAAAAATTAGCCGTTGCATCAGAACTTTGAATGGTCTAAAATACTGTGATGTCGGATTTTCAATATCTTTTCTAGTTTACGAGATCTAAACGGGACGGACGGACAGACGGACAGACGGTCAGACGGACAGACGAACAGACATTTCGCACAAAACTAATAGCGTCTTTTCCCCTTTCGGGGGCCGCTAAAAAGTACTGCATCATTGAACCATTCAAAACAAGTGTTGCTGCTGAAGTAGACTATGCCAAAGAAGACGTCGAAGTGAAAGCTATACATGATGCAATAAAATCTAACGATGACAACACAATAGATTTAAGTCAAACGAAGGAAGACGCCAGCCAAGACGAAGGTTCTGATCAGAATGAAGACTCCAAAGGTTTGTGTGCACTTCGCGAGTTCATTATAGGCCGTGATAAAGTAGAGGTTTCTAATCGTTTAAGAACATTTTATTCTAGAGCTTCCGAAGTTTACACAGAGGAGAATAAAACTGAAGGAAGACAAGACAGACTGATACACACTGCTGCATTATTCAGTAGAGATAGCAGCATAATTAAAATATTGAGTACGATCTATTGCCCAACATTGATTACCAAGAAACGAACAGGGGGCTATGCGGGACAAACTGCTTTGCATATAACCATTTCTAAACAAAAGTTTAAAGCTACAGAAATCCTTTTAAAAGCGGCAAAGTCTAACAAACTCCACAACAAGATCTGGTCTGTCAGGAAAAAAAATTACACGGAAAAGAAATAACATTTTTTATTTATTCATCTTTTTTTTTTCTAGCATACATGAACTCTGTCTGTCTGTTTGTCTGTCTGGTACAAATCTTGTACTCGTTATTTCCCCCACTTTCTATTTTCAGATCAAGTTGAAACTTATCACTATTATTCATAGCTAATGACAACACCTGAATCAATGTAAAAAAAATAATTTGTCATAGTGGAAATTGTAGAATGCTAACAGGAGATAATACCAATATTAATAAGGTATACAGCAGTAATTGAACAGTGCTCTCAACCGCCATGTAAGGCGCCAACGAGACATGCAAGGTAGACGTGTAAAGTGGCAAGAATAGGAGAGTACCTTACGAACTTGTGTACAGTTATGATTAATTCCAAAAATAAAAGATTACATTTTACTCAGTATAAGCTAGGTTTTTACATGTATATTTTTTTCTATTAAACTTGTTTTAATTTCTTTACAGATTCTTCTATTAGACCGGAAGAAACTATTGAGCCTAAGTCATATTTTTACTACGTGGATATGGCTATAAGTAAACTTCAATTAAAATAATCTGTCGAATTGTTGGCCCGAAATGTGTATAGTAAAGTTCCCCTTTCAGACCTTGCGATCTATAGGGCAGATGATGTAAGTGTCATCTGTTTCTGTGGCCAACGGTTAACAAAGGTGTCATGTGGCCAGCACAACGACCAACCGCCTTTACATTTCCCCAACTAATTTCAGATACCCATTAGAGCTGGGTGGAATGATAAAGATTTCGAAATTCAAAATTCCTGTCTTCACCGAGATTCGAATCCAGGATCGCCACTTCTGAAGCCACCGCGTCTTCCTTGAATTGTGTAGTTCTCCAAAAATGATTTCCAGGCTCAAATACTGTAATAAAAGTATTGCCACCCATGAGCCTAAACAGTCGTTAGATTTAGAAGTGACTGCTATTTACGAAGCTATAAGTAAAAGTGAAGAAATCAAGAACTCACTATATGTGGGAGAAAAACTCGAAGATTCAACTCACCAAGACAGCATTAAAGACTCAATTAAAATTGATAGTAATCGATCTGAACTTAAAGGTTTCGACCACCTCGAAAGCTTTATAAACAAGTACGAGAATGACCCAGTTCAAATCTCAGACCGTTTACGAAAGTTTCGCAGCAGAACAGATGACAGTGACGACACATTGCTGCATACGGCAGCTCTCCTGAGCGGAGACGTTCGGCTCATAAAGCTTCTAATGGAGAACTGCCCAGAATTAATCTCCATCCCAAGAACAGGAAGTTATCAAGGACAAACTGCTTTGCATATAACAATAGCTAAAGGAAAAGAAAAGGCGACCGAAGCTATACTCAACAATCTTAAAGAAGAAAAAAAAGCCAACATATTGTCAATGAAAGGCACGGGGTCAAAGTTCAAGAATAACATAATGATGGGAGAGACTGTGTTCTCTGTAGCTGTATTAACTCTAAAACCTGAGATGGTAGATCTTCTGCTGAGGCACGGCGCTCCTATTGAAGAAGTCAACAGCAAGGGAGATAATGTTATTCATACATTAATTAAATATGCGGCTCTTAAACCTGACAGTATACCCAAAATTATCAAAATGTTAAAGCACTTGAGAGAAAAAACATTTAAAGATCCGGACAAAAAAGACATGTTAATTGCAAAATTATGGTTTGGAGAAAATGAAAATTTAGAGACGCCATTAAAGTTGTCCGTTTCCAGAGGGTTAGTAGATGTCTTCAACGCACTGATGAAGATGAAATCTATATTCTACTTTCCTTGTGAAAACGACGGAAGTTTCGACTTACGCTTCTATGACATAACAGAGATCGACCACATCAATCAGCTGGAATACACAAAAAACAAGTTAGAGAAGACACCCATCTCCAGCTCCTGCTGCCCCAGCTGCTCCTTCTCCTGCTACTCCTGCTGCCCCCGTTGCACCAGCTGCTGCACCTGCTGCAGATGCTACTGTTGCTCCAGCTGCTTCTTTGTTAAGAAACGAATTTCTATTACTGAAAAGCTTTGCGATCTTAAGTGGGAAACAGCATTGCCTTTTATTGATGACTATAAAGTTCCCATAATCAAAGCCGTCATGTCCAAAAGATACAATAACAAAAGCCTAAAGTTTGTTTACATTCTGTACGCTTTTACCCACTTAATTATGTTGCTACTTTTTACAATCTCCATTTTCTACAGAAAGTATGTTGCCAATACAAAATGCAGCGACAGCTGCAGAAATGAATATAATGTAAGCCAAGTGGTGCCCTGGATTCTTATGGTTTACGGCTTTGCAATGATAGCTTTAGAGTTTGTGAGATGTCTGGGTTTAAAAAAAATTGACTTGGTTTTTAAACCTTACAAAAAAAGTCAAATAAAAGGGGAATTCTTAAAAGAAATAGGCAGACGCCTGATAATGAGATATCACCAGAATGACTTGTACAGAATTGGACAATTAGTATTCGCTGTCTGTTTAGTGGTCGATTGTTTTATGTTTAATGTCCAAAAGGAGGACAAAAATGATCTGACCGTGACCGCTCTCTTTTCTGGCGTCTGGTTCACATTCTTTTTCTTTAAAGGATTGGACAAGTTCTCTATCTACACGGTCATGTTTCAGAAAGTCATTATGGGAGATATGTTTCGTTTTGGTATCTGGATAGTGATTGAGTTCACGGCGTTTTGTTTCGCTATGTATATCGTTCTGAGTGATAACATCAATGAAGTAGAAGAGTTCAGTACATTTACGAATACAACATTAACCATGTTTTCTTACATGCTTGGCCTCAAGGATTTGTCTTTCCTAGACCAAGTGGATGGCACAACTCAGCATCTGGTGGCCATTATCTATGTCTTATGTATAATCGTCACATATATACTGCTGATCAACTCACTGATCGCTATGATGTCTAAAAATGCAGAGGATACTTTTAAACATCGAAAGTCCATGATTCTCTTACAGAAGTTCTCCGTCGTCCTGTTCTTGGACGCCATTTTTTTAATATTCTGTTTACATAAACCGATCAATGAAAGATTGTCTTCCGGTACAATCTCCAATTCAAGAAAAGACAATCCAAAAAAAGACAGATTCTACCTGGCCATAAAAACAGAAAATACAGGTAAATTTAAACGACAAAATAAAGACGGAAGCAGTTTGAGAAATGTAACTTTAAGAGATTTAAGAAACGATTTGCTTCAAACCAAACAAACAATTTCAAAGGAAAGAAAAAAAATGTTTGACATTTTAAAAGATTTACCCATTAAAGCACAAACGCCACATACACCCTCATTTGAAGGTGGTGAAGATTCACAAAGTAAAACGGAATATGTGATTGACATAAGATCAGAGCCCCGGATTCCTGATGAAAGTGACCCAGTGCTTGATATAGACAATCAATTTTAAAGAAACAAAGTGTTTTAACGAGGACGGATCAACAAACGCAGTGCAGACTGAGTGACGTCCCGTGGACAATAAAAATTTAAATTTATAAGTAATGTATTTTTCTATGTTCAAAAATATTAGCTTTTAGATTTAGTCATTAATATTATTCAGTGCATTTTTTATATAACAACAAGCAAAATACACACAAAAAATACTTTAAAAAACAACAAATTTTGTATTTAGTGTAGTTGTATCAATGAATCTAAATCTGTCATGTAATTAAATTTGTAATAGATCAAGGTTATCAATAATAAATCTGTGCGAATAGAAATAATTTTGCCAATTTGCTATCTCTTGCTTTTAGCTTTCTCACTAAGCTATGATCCTATCACTTTCTCACTAAGCTATGATCCTATCACTTTCTCACTAAGCTATGATCCTATCACTTTCTCACTAATCTATGATCCTATCACTTTCTCACTAAGCTATGATCCTATCACTTTCTCACTAATCTATGACCTATCACTTTCTCACTAAGCTATGACCTATCACTTTCTCACTAAGCTATGATCCTATCACTTTCTCACTAAGCTATGATCCTATCACTTTCTCGCTAAGCTATGACCTATCACTTTCTCACTAAGCTATGATCCTATCACTTTCTCGCTAAGCTATGATCCTATCACTTTCTCGCTAAGCTATGACCTATCACTTTCTCACTAATCTATGACCTGTCACTTTCTCACTAAGCTATGACCTATCACTTTCTCACTAAGCTATGACCTATCACTTTCTCGCTAAGCTATGATCCTATCACTTTCTCACTAATTTATGACCTATCACTTTCTCACTAAGCTATGACCTATCACTTTCTCACTAATCTATGACCTATCACTTTCTCACTAAGCTATGACCTATCACTTTCTCACTAAGCTATGACCTATCACTTTCTCGCTAATCTATGATCCTATCACTTTCTCGCTAAGCTATGATCCTATCACTTTCTCACTAAGCTATGATCCTATCACTTTCTCACTAATCTATGACCTATCACTTTCTCACTAATCTATGACCTATCACTTTCTCACTAAGCTATCACCAATCACTTTCTCACTAATCTATGACCTATCACTTTCTCACTAAGCTATGACCTATCACTTTCTCACTAATCTATGACCTATCTCTTTCTTACTAAGCTATGACCTATCACTTTCTCACTAAGCTATGATCCTATCACTTTTTCGCTAAGCTATGACCTATCACTTTCTCACTAAGCTATGACCTATCACTTTCTCGCTAAGCTATGATCCTATCATTTTCTCGCTAAGCTATGATCCTATCACTTTCTCACTAAGCTATGATCCTATCACTTTCTCGCTAAGCTATGATCCTATCACTTTCTCACTAAGCTATGATCCTATCACTTGCTGGGACAATTTGGAAAGTGTATAGGGGAGAAGGAAGGGGGTATCTGGGTGATCGCTTTTTAAATGTATTTTTTTTTTAAGTGAACGATCTGTATTCAAACTCTGAGGCTAAAGGCTTCTCAGCCTCCACAAGTCAAAACGGTAACCGCTGTGCCAGGGATGAAACTAGGTTAATAGCTAGTTATAGTTATTTACAACTTTTCTTCCTACAAACAATAAAATAAGAGGCTAATTCAACTTATACTTCCTTATCAGTCAAGTAAATTTTTTTCCCTTGTTCGAGATACAAAACAAATAATTAATTACCAATAGTTAATACAATTTTATTTTATTAATCATTGTGTTGGCATGTAAAAGAAATAAGTATGCCAAATTTCAGTTTGATCCAAGATTGGGTGTGGGGAACATAGCGTGCATACATTTTACCAGACAGACAGAAAGAGTGAGTTGATATGAGCTTTGTTAAAACAACAACATTCGAAAGAGAGTCGAAGTCTTTAGCAATGGTATCGAGCAACTTATTTTTATTTGAAAATAACGATACTGTATCTATTTTGATCAAGAACAACCAGAGGCCGAGACAGTCAACTGAACGAGTAGCGATACTGTCACTTGCCTTCATGGATGCGTGTATTTCCATATCGCAGGAGTCAGTGTTTTAATTAAATATTTTATATTGTTATTCTGTGATGTTAAATGGATATTACAAAATATGCATATTAGAGTAGGAATAAGATTTAATGTACATTTAGGCTTAATCTAGTTCTTTCTTTAAAAAAAAACGTCATACTTTAGAGTTATTAATATTTTAAGTGCATTAGCCTAAATTAAAGCTTGTAGAGGTTAAGGGGTCTCAACTTACTAAAGCCACAATATAGGATGTATGGATTTACTTGGCCCGTGTATTAAATATATTATTTTAATTATTCATTGATAGACTTATATTTATAACTTGAGATTAATTAATTCATTTATATATTTATAACCTGCCTTATTTATGTATTGATATATGGATAACCGGCTATTATTTTTTTTTTTTATGACTCTGTTAGTCAATATTTGTGTCATTTACATGTATATGAATGATAAATAAAGAGTATTTATTCATTTCTCTGTCAGTCTCACCTTTCTTTAATAATAATAATAATAATAATAATAATAATAACATTAGTAATAATAATAATCCAAGATTACAAAGAGAGTTTTTGTTACACAAACTCAGAGGCGGCCCCCGTCGAAGTCGGATCCCTGTCGGATCTGCATATTCGCAAATAATATTCAAGAGGTGATTTAATTTTGATGGTCAAAAGTAATAATGTCTCAAAGATTCAATTACCGTAAATTTAAATTTAAATTAAATTAAAAATAGTAGATTAGTTTTAGTATATTATAACATTGCAATATTGATCAAAACGTTTGGAAATGAAAATCTACACTTTTTTTTTTACACTTTAAGTTTAGAAATTGAAATTCTACATCTTAATCTAGTCTATTTTAGTCTAAACTAGATCTAGAAATTCTAGATCTAGACTCTAAAATAATTTTAATTAGAATATAAATCCAGATCTAGATATACTGTAATAAAAATCTAGATCTAGTTTAAAAAATCTAGATTAGATCTAAATCAAGATATCATTCCTTTTTTAAACGCGAGTCACATAACGAGGCTTAATAAACATTACTATACCGAGTTCTTTTTTCATTTCATTTGAAGAATTAATTCCATATAACGTCAGAGGGAAAATAAAAACACTACGTCACACGGCCTAGCTAGACTAAAAATCGCATTCATCAATACGAGCCATTTATCGAGTGTTCATAGACTTTGGTGCACCGAGTGCGTTCTTTAAGCATTTCATTTAAAGAATTCATTCCATATGACGTCAAAGGAAAAAAAAACACTACGTCACACGGCCTAGCTAGACTAAAATCACCTTCATCAATACGAGCCATTTATCGAGTGTTCATAGACTTTGGTGCACCGAGTGCGTTCTTTAAGCATTTCATTTAAAGAATTCATTCCATATGACGTCAAAGAAAATAAAAACACTACGTCACACGGCCTAGCTAGACTAAAATCACCTTCATCAATACGAGCCATTTATCGAATGTTCATAGACTTTGGTGCACCGAGTGCGTTCTTTAAGCATTTCATTTAAAGAATTCATTCCATATGACGTCATAGAAAAAAAAAACACTACGTCACACGGCTTAGTTAGACTAAAATATGTTTTCATCAATACGAACAATGTTTCGAGGGTTAATAGACATTGGTGCACAGAGTGCGTTCTTTTAGCATTACATTTAAAGAGTCCATTCATATGACGTCGTGGAAAAAAAATTCCATTACCTCACAATAGGATAGTAGTACCGGTACCAAAAAAAAAATGTCTTTATTTACACGAGATATTTAACGAGGGTTCATAGACATTGGTGCACTGAGTTCTAATAGAATTTATTTAAAGAGGATCAAAGCCGCATTGTTTTTGCGTTTTGTCTGTCAGTCGGTCTGTCCGTCATCTTGATTTAAAAAAAACACAACAACTAAAAGTTATTAAAAATTGATTAACCTTTATTTTACGTTTCAAAACATCGCAATAATTTTTAGGTATGAACACAATTGAAAAGTTTATATAATAGATTGTTCCGGATGTTTGTATAAATAGTAAAAGAAAAAGAGAATTTCAGATAAATGTAATACCGTTAATTAAATTTTTTGGATGGTCTCGTATAAAAATTAGATGTACTACAGCCATGTGGAGAGATTTTCATACCTTACTTTGGTGTTTGAATTCTGTTTTCCTTAAAAATTGGAATATAATATTAAAGATAATTAGATTTTTTAATGTTTTAGATAGAAAGTTAAATGTACTGTAAGAGAGAAGTGAGTTAAAATATTTTTCATAAAAATCCGTAAAAACATTATTTCGTAAATGAGAAGATTATTTGTTTATTATTTAGAAGAGGGAGTTCAAACAATTCTTATTTTATCTTATATAATACAGAATTATTTGGCATTAGTAGATTTTTAAATAAATTGGGAAATTCACACAATTTGTATGTATAAGAATTTTTTACTTATGTTAAAAATATTTACGAATTATTTATATTTCAACCTATCCGTCTCAGCCATTTTTGTTGAGCCACATTTAGCCTTTTCTCAATTTTGACAGATGACTTCCACGTCTCACATGCATATGTTGTGTTAATGTTGGGATGGCAATTGTGTTGAGAAGGTGTAGTTTTGTCTCAAGCCCAATGGCTTGGCTTGTCCAAATAGGCTGCAGTCTTTGTAAAATGCTCTCTGCCTTTCCATGATTTACATCACGGTAGGCATCCCCATCATTTGTTATGATGCTGCCAAGTTAAGCGAACATGTCCAGCTCTTCAACCTTTATGGAAAAAGGCGACTAGGAAGATATTATCTGGGTTTAGAGCTTATCTCAATCGTGACTCTTATACTGAAAAATTTCGTTTGAATTCTAACTTTTCCAAAGCAAAGTTTTTTTTAAACAATTATGATAAATTCATGTGAAATTACATAAACATAAATAATTCAACTAATTTTGTTCATAAACTATGATTTCTCCATAAAAGTAGGACAGCCCCCCCCCACACACACACACTTACAGAGTTTAGGTGGGAAGGAAAGTAGAAGTATTCGCCCCCCCCCCCCCAAATCGGCCAACAGGGGAACGAAATAATATAAAGATCGGTTAAAATATTAATAACAATTTTTAATCATATAGATATTTAATCGATTCTGTTAGCAAGCTGTGATTTCTACAAATAAATTGGACCGCCCTCCCACTCAAAAGTTTATGAGGGGGGGGGGCGGGATTGATGACATAGCCCCCTCCCGTCCCCACCAAATCGGCCAACATACTATAGGGGGGGGGAGCGAAATAATCTAAAAATAGGTTGAAATATAAATAATTAGTAAATATTATTAACATAAGTAAAAAATTCGCATACATACAAATTGTGTGAATTCTATACTAAAATACAGGGGCGGACTGGCTATATGGGCATTCGGGCAAATGCCCGGTGGGCCGGTACCCAAATGGGCCGGGATGGACACCGAAATGGCCGCATGGATGTCATTATGACACGTATTGAATTGTTAAAAGTTTTATAGTATTCTCTTATATCAGTGACCATCTGAGCGTCGTGTTTCCATTAAAAACTTTTACAGACTGTACAGTGTAATACTTATTTAATCGAACACATTTTCCGAATTAATGTAATAGCCTATATCCGTAAACAAGAGGCGCTGTGGCAGAGTGGAAAAGCTTAGCTTACGAACCGAGGGGTCCCTGGAGAAGATCCACCCAGCTATAATGGGTACCCTGACATTAGTTGGGGAAAAGTGAAGGTGGTTGGTTGTTGTGCTTGCCACAAGGCACCCTCGTAAACGGTGAGTCACAAAAACAAATAACATCTACAGAAACAGATGATCTGTACAATTTCTGCCCCATAGATCGCAAGGTCTGAAATGAATAATTTATCAAACTTAACATTATGATTTTGAGGAGAGGTGGAATTGGAAGCCTATCACATGATATATAAATTATGGTCCGAATTATATAGAAATGCCCGGGCCAATTTTGACACCCAGTCCGCTCCTGCTAAAATAAGAATAAAAATGGAGAGCTTTTTGCCTGAGATTTGTTTTAATATACTTCCACACTAAAGTGCATTTCTAGAAATGACTCTGTCTCCAAAACACGGCATAATTCCTTTTGTCACTTGGGTGTTTGAAGGGCAGAAGAGAAGAGGGCTTTAAGAAGGTCAAAACAAGTTCAGGCAGCAGCAGACTGAGCTATTTAATTCTCGTAAGGTAAACTTCGCTTTATTGATCCTGGGACACTTGTAGGTGGGTGCTAGTCTAGCAGTTTCACCACTTGGATAAAAAAATATTCACCAAAAAGATTGCCAAGGGTAAGAATTCATTTAGTGAGACAAATATTTTTAAATTTTTTTTTTTACTCTGGAGATTCATATCAATTTTTTTTTAAAACATGTTATAATTATACGTGTTTCTGTCTTTGCACCATTTCTAGTTATACTGCATTTATTTTACCGTACACAACAAAACAAGGCAAAAGACAGGGAGGAATGGAGAAAGACGGTCGACGAGTCTTGCTTGGTGCCCCAACGGTACAACAGGATAGGTAAAGATAAAGGTAAAGACTACAAGTTACTAGAGAGATAAATCTTGAATACTAATTGAAATAACTGTTAGGCTAGACTGCTTTTTTTTTACATAAGATATAACGTTATGGAATGCACGGAGATAATATAGGCAAGTGTAATGGAAGCAAGCCTCTTGACCAGACTACGGCAGTATTGGAAATATTTAATGAGATTATTATTATTATTATTATTATTATAGCTTTTTATGCTACTTTCATGCTAATAGCATGCTCAGAGCGCTTTGGTCCAATCTCATTTGTGGACCAGTTTGGGGGGTGGGGATGGTGGGGAGGTATCTAGGAGTTGGTTTTCCGTTCTGCCTTTAGGCGCTCAGTAAACGCAACTCTGCCCAAGTCGGGTGTCGAACCTCGAGCCCTCTTCTAGGTAGCCAAGACAAGCCAAGCTCAAGCGCACTTAGCCTCTCGACCACGCTTCCCACGCTTCTATATTTATAGATATAGTTTAGAGACTTTTTCCTTTTCAGTGTTGTCGCTGTGAGGTTCGGGGGTGTAGACCGCACTTGGCGACACTAAGAGACAGTAGCAAGGCTACTATTCTGTATTATTGTATTTAGTAATAGTAATAATAGTAATGTAATTTAAATAGCACTGTTAACTAACGGACTGCAGGCTCGAGATGGTACGATAACAAAAGAAACAAAAACAATAGAGAGATAACATGAAAAAACTAATCTAAAAAAAAGTTCGGAACAGATAGGTCTTAATGGGTTAATGGGTTAAAATAAAACCTTGCTATCAACTCTCTCTAATTTATTTACCATCATGCCCTTTTAGATGTTTTATTTTCAATTTTAATTTAGATTTTTTTTCGTCTATGATGTCACAAAGTCATTCTCCATTTGTCTCAGTAATTGGGCGAAACCCCAGAAAATTTTCATGTTTTTCAACATGAGTTTATGTGGATCCACAGTGACGTCCGTGAGTTGTTGTTTTTTTATAGAAAGAAATAAAAAAAAAATAAAGTTTCGGATGTTCCTCCAGAGTTGAAGATAATTTACTTCCGAGTCCATACTTCCCGCAGGACGAACGTGGATGGAAGCGGGCCGGGTGTGAGCACAGGACCATCGATAAATCTGAATGACTGTCCAGTGCGCAAACTGCAAGACCAGGCAGCCATCCTGTTATGTGAGATTGTGTTATAAAAGAGTCTGATGGACCCAGCGTATAGTGTTAGCATTGCTTATTGAGTTCTTTAGTGTAATATTAAGCCTATAACTGAATCATTATTTTAAACTAACAGTTGAGCCCGTGAGAAAGTACAAACTTGTCTCTATGTTTTGGTTTGCAAACACTCAGTAGCGACACACTAATGTACGGACTTCTTTTTGACGCCTTAAGTCATTAATTTTAGTTTAACTTTAACTTTATTAATAAGACAAGAAAAGGTTAGTAAGACTGTCTAAATTGTAAATCTAATCATTACAATTTAGCGCTTAGTTATTCTTTTCGCTTTTATATATATTGTAACGTTTCTCATAATTCAGGCTCTGTGCAAACTTCACCACACGACACCACCAACTTAAAGAACTTGACAACTTAGGGCTCCAAATAACGTTATAGTTTACTGTCCAATAAATTGGCAACACGTAACACAAGACTGTACAAATATATTTCCGTTAGCAACCGTACCATCGTATCAACTCTTGCACTGGCCTCTCCGTCTCGTTCCGGGCTTGCACTGGGTTCAACAGTTCAGGACTGACGTCATACACTGGGCTCGTTGTGTCGGATTAGATCGCAGACCAAGATCAAGACGCCGTCTCGTAGTAACAAGGTCTCCTGGCTGTACTTGAGAATACTCCGGAACCGAACCGTCGTAATGCGCCTTACAGAACCACACCGCTGAACCAAGTCCTCTGTAGTGAACACGAATGTAGTGAACCAAGACTGTAGTGAACCAGGACTGTAGTGAACCAAGACTGTAGTGAACCAGGACTGTAGTGAACCAGGACTGTAGTGAACCAGGACTGTTGTGAACCAGGACTGTAGTGAACCAGGACTGTAGTGAACCAGGACTGTAGTGAACCAGGACTGTAGTGAACCAGGACTGTTGTGAACCAGGACTGTTGTGAACCAGGACTGTTGTGAACCAGGACTGTTGTGAACCAGGACTGTTGTGAACCAGGACTGTAGTGAACCAGGACTGTTGTGAACCAGGACTGTTGTGAACCAGGACTGTTGTGAACCAGGACTGTTGTGAACCAGGACTGTAGTGAACCAGGACTGTTGTGAACCAGGACTGTAGTGAACCAGGACTGTTGTGAACCAGGACTATTGTGAACCAGGACTGTAGTGAACCAAGACTGTAGTGAACCAGGACTGTAGTGAACCAGGACTGTAGTGAACCAGGACTGTTGTGAACCAGGACTATTGTGAACCAGGACTGTAGTGAACCAGGACTGTTGTGAACCAGGACTATTGTGAACCAGGACTGTTGTGAACCAGGACTATTGTGAACCAGGACTGTTGTGAACCAGGACTGTAGTGAACCAGGACTGTTGTGAACCAGGACTATTGTGAACCAGGACTGTAGTGAACCAGGACTATTGTGAACCAGGACTGTTGTGAACCAGGACTGTAGTGAACCAGGACTGTAGTGAACCAGGACTGTAGTGAACCAGGACTGTAGTGAACCAGGACTGTAGTGAACCAGGACTGTTGTGAACCAGGACTGTAGTGAACCAAGACTGTAGTGAACCAGGACTGTAGTGAACCAGGACTGTTGTGAACCAGGACTGTTGTGAACCAGGACTGTTGTGAACCAGGACTGTAGTGAACCAAGACTGTAGTGAACCAGGACTGTTGTGAACCAGGACTGTAGTGAACCAGGACTGTAGTGAACCAGGACTGTAGGGAACCAGGACTGTTGTGAACCAGGACTGTAGTGAACCAGGACTGTTGTGAACCAGGACTATTGTGAACCAGGACTGTAGTGAACCAGGACTATTGTGAACCAGGACTGTTGTGAACCAGGACTGTTGTGAACCAGGACTGTTGTGAACCAGGACTATTGTGAACCAGGACTGTAGTGAACCAGGACTGTAGTGAACCAGGACTGTTGTGAACCAGGACTGTTGTGAACCAGGACTGTAGTGAACCAGGACTGTTGTGAACCAGGACTGTAGTGAACCAGGACTGTTGTGAACCAGGACTGTTGTGAACCAGGACTGTAGTGAACCAGGACTGTAGGGAACCAGGACTGTTGTGAACCAGGACTGTTGTGAACCAGGACTATTGTGAACCAGGACTGTAGTGAACCAGGACTGTAGTGAACCAGGACTGTTGTGAACCAGGACTGTTGTGAACCAGGACTGTTGTGAACCAGGACTGTAGTGAACCAAGACTGTAGTGAACCAGGACTGTAGTGAACCAGGACTGTAGTGAACCAGGACTGTAGTGAACCAGGACTGTAGTGAACCAGGACTGTAGGGAACCAGGACTGTAGTGAGTCGTCGTATATTGGACAAATGTGGTGGGACAATTGTTGTGTGTAGGTTCGGCGGTGTACAGGGAAACCATTGACTGAAGTTCGGCTGAACACTTGTGAATTGTACATACATACAAATGCATTCTCAAAAACCAAGAGTTACTAGGTGGTTCTTTATCTATTTTTCTTAGTATTACTAATAGTCGAAAAAAAATTAATCAAAAATTCCAAAAACTAGAGCCACAAAACCTTGATGCTCTTCATCCCTGATCAAAGAAAGGGACCAAAGCCAAAAATTAGAGTTAAGTTTCTAGCTTAACTCACTTTGTAAAGTGGGAGGTTAGGGTTAGGTTTTTTCTTGGCTATTTTTAGTTTATAACTTTTGATATTTATTCTGGAAATATCAAAACCTGCCTTTTTACCTGAGATGTCTTTTAAACGCTGAACTCATGGTCGGACTCTTCTTGTGAAAACACAAACTCTCTTTTAAACCTTTTTTACTATTAAGATAAATTCTTTTTATTTAGTGGTGGTTCCGGACCTGAAAAATAGCAAATTTCACACAAATCCATAAGGTTTGGCAACGCTTCTGTGAAGACTTAAGTTTCTCTTAAGTAAACAATAGAAAATGGCAATAGAGCGTAACGAACGAAGACTTCTGTTACATGACGGCGGTACGTTTAGTGGAGAAGTAACACTGACACTTAAGATGTTAACTCTTTCTCTCCTAACTGACGATACCAACGTTGATTCCACCACAATGTGGTAAATAATAACGGAGAGAAAGAGTTAAATAAGAATTCCAATCAATGTAGGTAGTGTGAGAGTGGCAGCGGGGCGTAACCAAGTCACACACACACACACACAAAGAAAGTTAAAACCTTGACGAAATAAGAAGTAAAAACTTTTCTCTATAACAAATGTTTATTTTATGACACTTGCAGTTAAATGATACACGACGTTTAGTTTTATTGGCAGGAGTCAAATACAAAATAGCTTAACTCTTTCTCTCCTAACTGACGATACCAGCGTTGATTCCACCAGAATGTGGTAAATAATTACGGAGAGAAAGTATTAATTAATTTCGATCTCACGATTCTAAGACAACATTTTTTTGTACTAAGCTTATATGAACTCACTTCGTCTGTTTGTCTGGTAAAAGTATTTGCTTACTTTATTTCTACAACACCCAATTTTAAATCAAGCTGAAATTTTGAACAATTATTTCTTTTACCTGACAACGCAAGAATCAATTTTTAAAAAAAGCAAGTAGTTAATAAACTATTGGTAATTAAATTTTTACTATGGTATCTGGAACAAGAAAAAGAAATTGTACTTGACTGAAATGGTGGTATAGGCGGAGTTTGTCCCCTTTATAGGTCGCCGCCTTAGCTCTTTCTCCTAATTGGTGATGCCAACGTTGATTTAAAGGCAGCACGGAAAACCAACTCCTAGATACCCCCTCCCCCCACTGGTCCACAAATGAGATTGGACCAAAGCGCTCTAATCATGCTATAAGCATGAAAGTAGCGCTAAATAAAAGTAGCGCTAAATAAAAGATATAATAATAATAATATACTGAAGTATGCAAACTCGACATGAAGCTTTTCAAAATCGACACTAACAGTTCAGAAAAAGAGACAAACATAAAGGAAGGGTCCTGGATTGCACATAGCATACACCATATGGCTCGGTAACTTCAGATACTACGATACCGATCAAGAATGAGTCACGGCTTCAAACTACACTCTCCATCATAGCCCCAAGATTAACACCCGTGAAAACGGGGAAACAATAGAAACTGTGGCGCATTAAGATTCTACAGCTCGAAAGCTCACTCCTCTACAAGAACAATACGAGAACTAAGGGTGACATGCACATTATTATTCAAATTTTTATCAGATCTCAGGTCTGTAAAATAATGTTTATCTTTTCAATGGTGATCGAAAACGTAGCAATCTAATGATAATGATGATTAAATATATAATGCCATATAACAACAGAACAATTACACTTAAAAATCCATAGTTTAAGTACCAAGCTGATTTGCCATGGTCATTTTTT
Organism: Biomphalaria glabrata; assembly: GCF_947242115.1. Taxonomy (NCBI): domain Eukaryota; kingdom Metazoa; phylum Mollusca; class Gastropoda; family Planorbidae; genus Biomphalaria; species Biomphalaria glabrata. The sequence goes on from NC_074719.1 coordinate 7,641,479, forward strand.
TAAATTAAACATATTTTTAAAAAATAAGCTAACCTCTGAATAACGTTTTGGCCGCCCCCTAAATTTGGCCGCCTGAGTTCAATGCACACATTGCACAATGGGTAGCAGTGGCGCTACTTTTAAGAACAACCAATATAATTTTTTTTGTAAATCAAGTTTTCGAACTGCAAAATATATGCTTCAAAAAAGAATTCAACAAGCGTATTTAACGAATATTGATTATCTTTTTGTATTAGAAAATCGATAGATCTAGATCTAGATGCGGGAGTTATTGTGTTCCTTCACAAAGCCTTGATTTTTCTTTTTGAATTCATAAGGTTCTCACTTGCCTAGATTCTATGCTGATACCATCCATAGACATAAATAAATATAGAATGACTGATAACAGAGTTTTATGAAACGAAAATTTGTGACTTGCAATTTGTGTACTTTAGTATACAGCATTTATGAGCAGTGTAGTTTTGTTTAATCTCTAAGATCATGCAACTTTTCAGAATTCGGAAATCCGACACCAAGTTTCATGAAGTTATTTCCCTTTTTCCAGTCTATATTTATTTATGTCTATGAATAATGCGTAGAGCAGTTTTATGAATTTCTGGCACTGCATTAGTTTATTTCTTGCTAGGGACAAACTTAGATCTACATCTGAGACATAGCCAAATAGTGTTTGGTGATTAGCTTATATTCTGTGATTCAAGATGGGCGTAATTTTTTTTCGGTAAATATTTTTTGTCATAAATTTTATGTTTACATTTTTAATTATTGAAAGTATTTTATTTCTAGTTTTATCGAAACCAAATAAACACAAAAACGTTCATCATCATCATCATCATCATCATCAAACTCCATTAGAGTGAGGGCTTGAGAGGCTCAAATCCTCTCTTGCAAAAGCCCTGGACAGAAACCCTGCTGTCTTACGTAGTGCATAAATGTCGCCATACAGGTCGAGAATTTTTGGTTTCCCAGACGTCGAGACCGAGATCAGCAAGTCTGGGGCAGTCAAACAGAATATGAGGCACGGTTTCCTCTTCTTCCCACTGCATTATTATTATCCTTATAACGTAGGGGCCTACCATTATATGAAAGCGGCATTGTCACTTAAAAAGACGAACAATGTTTTGTCAATTATGCTTTTCAGAAATACGATTTGTATGAATGTCTTTTTAAAATAAAAATAAACGCAGAAGGGTTATTTAACAACTTTAGTCTTCATCTTCTACTATATCCAATCCTTGTCCCTGATGACTCACTGGCTGATAATTGCCGTAAACGAAAAGAAAAGAATACTAATGCTTATGTAAGGGGAAGAACCGCTAATTTCTGCCATTTACTGAAAATTACTTGGCTTAGTTCCCTTTCTGCAATATAAAACAAAAGTAATTAATTAGTACTAAAGGATTAACTAGTTGATTAGTTTTTGGATTGATTCGTGTATGAATAATTATACAAAATTTAAACTTGATCCAAAAATGGGAAAATGGGAGGAAAAACATGTTCAAACTTTTAACCAGGCAGATGGATAGACAGACAGCTAGATAGATCTAGTTCCTCTTGTCTTGACTCCACATCTCTCTATCTGCTTGACGATTGTGATTGTTGTGATCTCCTTACTGGGATTATAGTTTAATGGACCTCATTCACCAACCATAAACAAACAACATTTCGCCACGTGGTTCTCTATCTCTTCTATATAATTTATTTACGATCTCATGTTTAATTCATGATGGCTGTGACAGTTTTTTCGTTGTTTTATCAATATGATCACGTGACTAAAAGTTGTTTGTTTACGATTGGTGAATGAGGTCCATTATACTTGACACATAACGTACTAATACTTCTTTCAATACCTCAACGAGACGCCAGAGATGAATTAACAACAAAAATTGAACTTTAATAAAAGTAAATCAGGGTATCTGTAGCTGAAGACAACGCCTCAAATGTTAACTAACTGAATATACACATCATTATAAAACTGACTTCTATATTAATCATGTCGTACGACTAGGCTCCATAACTCAGGCCTCTAACCACAATAATAAAAACTCCAAGCACTGTCACTCTGTATCAACCAATGGACCAATGAAATATAGTAAAAATAATAAATAATAATAATAATAATAATAATAATAATAATAATAATAATAATAATCTTTATTGTCTGTATGGAAATTTTTCTTACAATTTGTGCATCACACCAAACAAAAAACATTATAACTATAAGAAACCAAAGTGTACATTCACAACAGACTCACTAATAATTTAAGTCTTACAACCCAGGTTCTAAGAAGTGCCGTTTCCAATATATTATAGAAAACATAATCACCACAGGGAGGAAAAACATGTTCAAACTTTTTACCAGGCAGATGGATAGACAGACAGCTAGATAGATCGAGGTCCTCACGTCTTGACTCCAAATCTCTCTATCTGCTTGACGATACAGTCATAGTTAGTATATAGAGTTTAGGCCACACTGACACTGGCCCTAAAATAATAATATTTGTTCCATATGCTAGGACAAACCAGTGACTTGGCAGAATTTAGGTCATTGGTTAACATGCATGACTAGAAACATGACTCGTAGGACGTAATCATCTTCTTTTTTTAAGTAACGTCTGTATTTTATAATATATATATATATATATATATATATATATATATATATATATATATATATATATATATATATAAATTAGACACTGGTCAATCTGGCAAAATCAAAACATTGAGGAGTCATTCACAACAGAGGTCGATTGAAGTTATCCAGACAAAAAGTCATAATAAACAACCTAAAAATGTGTGAAGATACTGACAGTAGTATCATAATTGGGTTGAAGAATATATATATATATATATATAAATTAGACACTGGTCATACTGGCAAAATCAAAACATTGAGGAGTCATTCACAACAGAGGTCGATTGAAGTTATCCAGACAAAAAGTCATAATAAACAACCTAAAAATGTGTGAAGATACTGACAGTAGTATCATAATTGGGTTGAAGAATATATATATATATATATAAATTAGACACTGGTCAATCTGGCAAAATCAAAACATTGAGGAGTCATTCACAAGAGAGGTCGATTGAAGTTATCCAGACAAAAAGTCATAATAAACAACCTAAAAATGTGTGAAGATACTGACAGTAGTATCATAATTGGGTTGAAGAATAAAAAGTCCCCGAGAGATTCATAGACACTATATGGTTTAAAGATGTTTTACATGCTTCGGATGTTTTTTTAGAATTGAAGATTCTTACATCCTAGACTAAACTTTTGCAAAATTTAAACTTGATCCAAGAATGGGAAGTAGGAGAAAAATGTATCAAAACGTAGTAAAGGGATTAAATCCATATTTACAATCCAAATATCTTATTTAGTATTTTCTTATTATTTATTCCCCTTATTTCGATATTAAACAAAATATTTCATCATCAATAATTAATTAACTAATTTGTTTTTTTTTTAATTGATTCATGTCTTGTCAGAAATTTAAACTTGGTCTAAAGATGATTTACATGTTTCGGATGTTCTTTCAGAATTAAAGATTCTTACATCCTAGACTAAACTTGCTGAAGGACGGTGGGAGATGGCGGCAGTCAGGCTTCGAACCCAGAACCATAGAGATGACTGTCCAGAAAGCATACCACATGATGTGCCATATATGCATAACCGTGGAAGGGGTGAGAAAAGAGTTCACAGGCCATTGTAGGTGTGTGTGTGGGAGGGGGGCGGGTGCTGTCTTTATAAGACTTGTTTAATTCGACGTAACTGTTACTAGATTTTACGATTTTAGTGATGCCTCCAAATGTGGTCCATTTGATTGGAAGTGAAAAACAAGGAACGGCGTCCCGAACAGAATATTTTGTGCGAAAACTGTATAACGCGTAGATCGCAATTAGAAAAAAAAACGGAATTCCGGCCGAATTTTTGAAAGTTGGAAAACAAGATAAGAGGTTAGTTACATGCGGAAATAAACAATATATACTGTTATAAACCTGGTGGCGGCACAGATGGGGGTAGCGGTGTGAGTGTAGTCAGCCGACGCAAATCGCCCCAGGCCAGCGCTAGACAAGCGGTCAACCGTGACGAGTTACGACGGTCAGCCAAGTCGAGTGTCAGAGCTCAGGTGCGTCACGAGGGATGTAGTCATGTGACGAAGCTAGAAACGTCGAGCGATGTCCCGTCCGGTTCTAGAAGGCCAGCAGGGACCCTATATAAAGAGCGGAGGTGTTGCAGTCAAGACGGTTCACGACAGAAGGTTCACGGCAGGGGTTCAGAACACGGTCTACTACAGCACAGTTCAACGGTGTGGTTCTGTACAGAGCATTACGACGGTTCAGTGCGGAGTACTGTAAGGTACAGTTGAGACGACTGGCGTCTTGATCTTGGTCTGTGATCGAGACCGACACAACGAGCCTAGTGTGTGAAGTCAGTCCTAAACTGTTGAACCCAGTGCAAGCCCGGAACGAGATGGAGAGGCCAGTGCAAGAGTTGATACGGCGGTACGGTGTTATCGGAGAGATAGTTGTTCAGTGTACGTGTTGCCAATTGTACAGTATTGGCTGTTATTTATTCAACTATTAAAGTGTTACGTTACTCTGGAGCCCTGAGTTGTCAAGTTCTTTACGTTGGTGGTGTATGGTGCAGTTTGCAGAGAGCCTGGATAGTGAGATTCGTAACAATACCATAGAAACAAACCAACGGGCGTAACCGATGTTCATGGCTAGTTTGAATATAAGCTATAGAGTATAAAATAGTTAATGGTCTTCTTTGAAACCATACGCTCATGCTGTTAAAATATTTTTTTTATCTCTACTTGTTTTTAGAAAAAAAGTAAATGTTCATGCAATCTAAACTTTAAAATTTTTATTAAACAATTGTTTAAATATTTTTTTATGTTTTTGTTTTGTTTCCTTCAGGAAAAAAGCTGAGAAAATTTTTTTCAATTAAAACACAAACAAATTTCGATGTGCTTGCCAGCTTTATTTTAAGAGTCTTCCCTTGAACAGCAAACTGCGCCTATCAAGATGTTTAGCGGCAAAGTTTCTTCCTTACCTAAACCAAAAGACCAAGAGTTGCAGCACATTTACAACATCATTAAGCAGAACAATGCTGTACAAGCCGACATCGGAAACAAGACTCCTCAAATGAAGAACTCCAATGAAGCTCAGCAGAAGCTGCAAGATTTTGTTGACAACTACAGCATGGATGAGGGAAGCATTAAAGAACGACTTGAAACATTTCGCTGTAGTGCTGACAACTGTGACACTTTATTACATGCTGCAGTGACTTATGATGCACGCATTGAATTTATTCAAGGTATACTACAACATTGTCCTGATTTGATCAATACTACAAGGCAGGGAGGCTATGAAGGTCAAAATGTATTACATATGGCTATCGCGAAGGGTGACATTGAACTTACGAAAGTGATTTTGGAGGCGTCAAAAAATAAAGAAATGTTATTAACGACTTTTGCCAAGGGGTCAAAGTTCAAAAAGACTGTAGTAATGGGAGAGACCCCCCTTTCAATAGCAGTCCTCACTCTAAGAACTGAAATGATAGACCTTCTACTAGAACACGGTGCTCGTATAGATCAAGTGAACAGCAAGGGAGATAATGTTATTCATACACTAATGAAATTCGCAAAACTAAAACGCGAAAAAATACCTGAAATCATAGACATGCTGAAGTATTTAAACAAAACAATATTTCGAATCCACAATGCTAATGAAACAAGGGAAGTAAGTGATTTGACAAAAAATTCAGTAGATGTAAATGACTGTGTCACCTTGAAACAGACCAAAAAATTCGAAACTAGCCAAGATATTATTCACCGAATGTGGTTTCAAGAAAATGAGGACTTAGAGACACCTTTAAAGTTGACAACATCTCGAGGCCTCTGGGAAATTTTCAACGTTATGATGAAGATGGAAAATGTGTTTTGTCTTCCTGGCAACTTTGATGGAGCCAACTATACACATTTTTATGATATCACAGAAATCGATCACATTGCGCAAAGCAGGTATACTTGGCTTACGACAGACAAAACAAAAAACGCTGTTCTACTTATGATAATTTTTAATCTATTATTTCCAAAAAGACCAGTTAGTGTCATTGAAAAATTGTGCTCTAAGAATTGGGAGGATGCTAAACCTTATTACAATAATGAGATTTTGACAACGATTACAATGATGAGATGGAAATTGTATCGATTATCCTTTTACGCATTCGGGATCGTTCACCATTTGGTGATGCTAATTTTTGCCACTTCTAGCTTTTGTAAAGTTCGAGTTGTAAATTCAACATGTAAATATTGCGAATTTGAAAAAATGTATAGCGAAGTTGTGCTTTGGATAATCTTTCTGTATAGTCTATACGTAATCTCGTGTGAAATGTTTAGGTGTTTGTTTTTGAAAGATACGTTGATAATGTTTCGGCAACAACACATGGATATCTATAGCTATCTTTACAGGTTTAGTCTACTATGTTTTGCTTTCTGTGCTGCATACAATTGCTATACTAGTCTACTTGGTTCATTCAGTAACGGTTCTTTTCTTACTACTCTATTTTCAGGTAGTTTTTTTTTGTCTTTTTTTCTTCAGAGGATTTGAACCACTATCGTATTTTACTCTTCTATTTACAGATTTGACCCTGACAAGTTTTTTAACCTTTGGTTTAATAATTAGCATGGCATATTCAACGTTTACATTTTCTATGTACATGTTAATGGAAAGTTATGTTCAGGTTGAAGAATTCAGTGATTTCGGAAACACAACTCTAACCATGTTTAGTTATATGCTTGGCATCAAAGAGTTAACGTTCCTGAACGAGGTTGACCCGTTAACTAAATTCTACGTTGGTATTGTTTACGTTGGTTTTATGTTTACGACATTCATTTACCTAATTAACTCTCTCATCGCTCAGATGGCTGGATCTACTGGAGACATTCTGAAGGACAGAAAATTAGTCGCAATTTTACAGAAATCCTCAGTGATCATATTCCTAGAAGGTTTGTTTCTGAAACGGCGTTTGCTTGAAGTGGAATCCGATCATACTCATTTAAGGAAAAATAGATTTTATATTTCGCTGAAATCAGATGTAACAAGCTCTAAATAAAATTTAAAAATTCCTTTTTTTTTTTCATAAGACGCTGAATGTATTGCTGAGTGGTTAAAACTCTATCACGGGGGCTGGATGTAGGGACTCAAAAATGTTTTTTTTTACATTAAATATTAATGCAAAATGCAGGTAGGTCCAGTCCACGCCGGGCCCTACGTCTCTGAATCAACCAATATCAATTAATCGATTCACTAATCATTGATCTATGTATCTATCTATCTATCTATCTATCTATCTATCTATCTATCTATCTATCTATAGGTAGGTAAAAATCTGTTAAAGGAAAGTAACTCTCAAATTGTGGTATATACCGAGTTCTTCTAAATACGAACTTGCTATTTTTTTTTACAAAATCAATACAATATATGTGCGAAATTTGTACATTGCGTATGATGTATTTTTTTAAAATAATTGTTATTTCTTTTTCAATATTATTTGTTCAACTGCTGAGATTCATGGACAATTTTTTTTTAAAGTACAAAAGCCTTCCTTTGACTCCATGGATACTGTGCTGTGGAGACAACAGCTGGGAAAATCTTCTATCTTAGCATGGCACCAGGGTGTACAGGATGAGAGGAGGATGTTACAGAGTCCAAACACCGTTCCCCTTATGACGACAGGTGCAGTGTTGATAAAAGGTTAAGTCACCTTCACTAATTCGCCCAATATTCTGTGTTATCCCCCTTTTAGATAAAGTGTATGGAGATGTATGCCCATACCTAAGAGACAGTCTGAGAGCCAAGATGTCTGAATATATTATATTATATTATGTTTATATTATGATATTGTTGTTGTTTCAGTTTAAGTGTCTATTTTAGTCTTGGAATACGAGCCATATGTAATTGGGATGTAACACCCAACTGTGTGGCGACACCCAACTGTTAAACTTTTCGTTTATAAGCAGATGTAACAGTATTTTTTGATAATTTTGTAACATCATAGCACTAATGTAAATTTCTGATATGCATAGTAAAATCTTTTTGTTTTATCACAAAACAGTATAAGTATATTCTTGCAATATATATTTTTCTTGATAATTAAACTAGTATTACACTAGTATATATATATATATATATATATATAGTTATAAAACCTTGCGAATCGTAATGTTACCTGAAATATAACCCACTTTATAACGCCCCCAGACACACACACGCACACATACTTTTCGGCCATAACTTTTTAGTAACACTTTCACTATTCTAAATTAGGCCGACATACATTCTCTGACTTCTCAATTTAATATCGCTAACATTAAAGAGGCCTGTAGTATTGTCTCAGTAATACTTTAGTCGAGCGCTCCAGAGGGCTCACATGATGTCCAGGCCTCTTGGCCACCATTTAGTAAATATACTCTATGCTCATTTTCGACCGAACCCCCCCCCCCCCCCCGCCACCCACTATTTTCTGCTATGACGTTTTTCGGCCATTTATTAATACAATTATCACCCTTCAATTTTTTTCATTCTCCAATGGATCGACACCATAGACCATAGGCATAAAATAAACCGTAGACTTATATATTATACTAGACTTGAAACTGGAAATAAATTCTGATCCGCGATTGATCGATTCACAGACATAGATATATATAGATAGATTTTTATGTATGTAAACTCTTTTTTTTTTCTAGCTCTAAGGGGAGTCGCCCCAATCAATCTTTTCTGTCTTTAGTTTTCTAAGTTTAGAAATAATGCAAAATCATTTCTCGGATATTCATTCAAATAGGCCTATATGAAACAAAACCATTTCCTGTTTGATTCCATTGAGATAATATTTCAAAAATCCTAGATCGAAATAAGTCTTGTTGATTTAGATCATCTTATGTACATTTCAATAGATTGATTACCTAGATCTTTCTAGATTATATATCTAAAAATTGCAAAATAATAATTATGAGACGAGTGTTCTCTTATTTTGTATGTTCAATTACTAGATCTAGATCTAAAAATTAAATTATATGTTACATAGGTTAGGGTTGAAAAAAAAAACACAACATAACTTCTTTTAACTACTTTACAAAAAAACGCCTGGATCCAACTTTCTTTTTGTAGTGTTAAAAAATCTCCATGTCCAGTCTAGAGTAGTATATCTTAAGTCTATGATCGACCCATTAGCACAAAAATTTCAGCACTTGAAAGTTATAGCAACTTTTGATGCACACTCATAGACATAAATAAATATAGACTGGCCGATTAAAGAGTTTTATGAAACGAAAATTTGTGAATTGCAATTTTGTGTACTTTATTATACAGCATTTATGAGCAGTATAAAAGTTAAGTATTCAGATCTATTTCAGCCGTAACCTATATAAGTATTACAATATTTTCACTAGTGATTTTTTAAAATCTCTCAGCGTGAAGATCATGCAATTTTTCTTAATTGAGAAATCCGAATACAATAGATATACATGTTTTCAAGTTACATGAAGTTACTTCCTTTTTCCAGTCTATATTTATTAATGTGTATGTGCACACTTTAATTTTAAAGCAATGAATGTGTGGCATTGTCTTTTTTTTTTTAAAAAGGGTTTTAATGTTTTTCTTGTTAACATTATAGGCCTACCATCTTTTACTATTACACCTCTTTTTACGACCATTTTTACATTTACTATTTTTTAAAATAATCATATACTTAATGTAGCTTATTATTAGTCGCAATAATAGTTGCCACCAATTCAAGATTGAATTTTTAAAAATCTATTTAGAAATTAAATGTGAATCAAAAAACACAGTGTAAGTGTTGTGTTGTTTTTTTAAGTTAAGCACAGAAAAACAAAGAAGATCTATTTTGTAGGCGCAAAATTATTGTTGAATACATTCCAATGTTATTTGTAATTGTAATCTCTAATTGTTTTATATCTTTATTAATAAATACATTCTATTTATAAGCCAATGTTTCAATGTGATGATCATAGATAAAGGAGGGCGCCAAATAGCACCTTGCCCAGGAGCCAGCTAAGCTCACTGCGCCTCTGGTTGCGACAGTCTGAGCTTGTTTCTGTTTCGACAGATCAGGAATTCTCGGGACATTCTTTGCAAGATCAAAACGAATGTATCAAGTCTTTTTCTGTATTTAGACTTGATAAATAACAGGCTGGAAACCTTATGTTTTGCAAGGATATAGATCTAGTACTGGAAATAAAAAAAGAAGTTTCAACACAAGTAAAACTGGATAAAACTGCAAACATTTGATACCAACAAGAAATCTTTTATCGCTGCATGGCTATTAAGTCGTTAACAAAAAACTCTTGTCTTCGAAACACCTTCAACTTTGACCTGTGAAAGGACTTATGCCAAAAGAGAACGTATGTCTGTTACATTTGAAAAATATAATGATACTAGTCGACCGGCGGCGTGGCATACGTCGCTATTTTACAAGTCCAACCTTTGGCCACTGCTACCTATGCGACCGCAGTGGGCCCATCCATCACGTTTACAGGACCCGCGCTAATTTTAGGGGTATTAATTATTAAATTAAACCATTTTATAACTTATAACAGATTTCCCGCGGCCTCCTGTCGATTTAACAGGAGGTCCTGGAAATCTCCTGAAATTGCAAAATATACCAAAAAGTCCTGGAAATATCCGAAAATTATTAAAATCTTTTGAAAACTCATACCAATCTCCTGAAATATACAGACTAAAATTGTCTTTTTTTTTCACTCTTAAATTACCTAGGATAACTTTCTCCGTCCGAGATGCAAAAATAAAAAAGTGATCTTTCCATTGTGTCCAAACTCTTGAGCGTGCTCTGTCGCTTCGATAGTTACTACGGAGTAGATTACTCACCCTCCCATTTTTTTTAACGTGAGGTAGAAATTTAAAAAACAAAAGAGTGATATTGCAACGGTCCTGGCCTGCTATTTTGTGACTACCTTCCCCCCTCCCCCTCTTGTTTTCTCGTGGACTATCCGCAGAGTGATCTTTCCTTTTACTTCTTGTTTAAACTTTTGTTGGAAGAAGAGAATTATATATATAGAAGATTATGCCCGCATGCATGCACAAATTGTAAGTCACAGAAAATATCATTTGATCCGTTTGTTGGGTTTAGTCTCCTTCTCCCCATAGAGAGCAGACAGATAAATATTATTTTCGTCCAATTTTGTTTGCGAATTTGAAGTTTCATTTGGAAGGATCTGATTTTACCAGACTAATCAAGACATGTTGCATTTGGTCCTTGCAGGGAGGTTCTTCATTGTTTCTTGTAATTCTTTTGGCTAATTGTTCGTTACTAATATTTGTCGATTTATCACACAATGAGTTCTGGTGACTCATTTTGTACCAAATGTTGAAATACAGACCTACATATTAGCAAATTCGCAGCAACACTTGTGCAGACACCTCTAATATTTTTCCAAGAGTTATTTGCTCTTGTCAAGATAGCCGCATTTGGTATTCAGTAATCAAAGATAAGTTACATTTTTGTTTCTTTGTATTAAATCCGAATCAAATTTTTTAAAAAACCTTTTAACTATAAAGGCACATTCCTTGTTCCATATGTTAGGACATATTTATACAAAAGCTCCTTCTTCCCTAGTGCTATTGGAGCATGGAATGGGTTGTCTGAGCCAGCCAGGAAAACCATTGACTTGGCAGAATTTAAGTCATTGGTTAACAAACATGACTAGATGCATGACGCGTTACAAAAAAAAAAACGTCTATATTATATAAGATAAAAAGAAAACAACTAAGTTTTACTTGTACAAATGCTCCTTCTTCCTTAGTGCTATTAGAGCATGAAATGGGTTGTCTGAGCTAGCCAAAAAAACCCAGTCTTTTAAGTTGTTTGCAAAAGAGAAATTCGTATTTTAAATCGCCATCATTTCCATACCTACCTTACTTCTACAAAGCTGGGTATCGTGCTCTCAAATCTCGGGTGTTGAGTATTTAAATGACGTTGCATTTATATTGGCTACCATAGACTTATATATTATATCTAGACTGGAAACCGGAAATAAATTCTTATCCACAGACCTATACATATTTAGATTTTTTTGTACGTTAACTCTTTTTTCAGGCTCTAAGGGGAGTCACCCCAATCAATATTTTCTGTCTTAGAAAAGTAATGATCTTTAGTTTTCAAAGTTTAGAAATAATGCAAAATCATTTCTCGGATATTCATGCAAATATATGAAACAAAGCCATTTCCTGTTTGTTTCCATTGAGATAATGTTTTAAAAATCCTAGATGGAAATAATTCATATTTATTCAAATCATCTTATGTACGTTTCAATAGATTGATTACCTAGATCTTTCTAGATTATGTATATAGCATCTATCAAATAATAAATATGAGACGAGAGTACTCTTATTTTCGATCTTCAATTAGTAGATCTAGATCTAAAAAATTAAATTATATGTTACATAGGTTAGGGTTGAAAAAAAAACTTTACTTCTTGTAACTACATATACAAAACAACGCCTTGATCCAACTTTCTATTAAATTTTCACGACATTTTTTGTATTGTTAAAAAATCTCCATGTCCATTCTAGATATAGTATATATAAGTCTATGTTTGCTACATATATTCGGCTCATATAACTCGTTATAAAAAAAAGTATGCAACATGAAACAGAAAGCCATTCAATGTGACACCTGCGATGAATGGTACCATGCATTATATCTCCATATGAATACACCTGTGTATTAAAAAATTATGCCTTAGGCAACAAAGACGCATCATGGCACCGTGTACCGTGTGGGTTACCTCAGTTTACATCAGGACTGTTTGATTCCTTTGATGCGGACACTTCTAACCCATACAACATCCTAAACACCATCCCAAACCAAACTCACCAACCACTAGCCAGATCCACTCCTGTTAAACCTAAATCTACTAAAATTAATACAACAGGCTCACTAAACAAACCTACTAAAGAAGTAATACCAAAATACCTTAAAACCTTAGTAATACATTTTCAAAGCATTAGGAACAAAACAGCAAACTTAGAAATTTTATTAGAATGTGAGAAACCAGACATAATTGCAGGAACAGAAACTTGGCTACATCCTGAAATTTATAATGGAGAAATTTTCAACAGTAATTACCAACTTTTTAGAAAAGCTAGAGCTGATAATCATGGAGGAGTTCTTTTAGCAATAAAAAACACTCTTAGTCTTATAGCAGAAGAAATTAACCTACCTAAATCAAAAAAATATAGAATCAACATTTTGTAAAATTAATACCACCTCAACATCCCTAATAATAGGCAGTATTTACAGACCACCAAATTCTAGTTTAGAATACATGCAGGAACTATGTAATCAGTTTACTACACTTAAAGAGACAAATAAAAATGCAGTTTTTTGGATTATGGGTGATTTGAACTTACCAGATATAAATTGGAAAACACTAACCATAGATAAACACCAAAACCTTAAGGACATAAATGAGCTTTTCATAGAAACTTTACACAACTTAAGTTTAGATCAAATCATTAAAAAGCCAACTAGATTAAACAACACATTAGATCTCTTCTTAACCAACAGACCTGGATTAGTAGTTGGTTATGATATAATCCCTTGTCTATCAGACCATGAGATCATAAAAATACACAGTCAGATAAAAGCAGTAGCCAATACAAAACCCAAAAGAAAAATCTTACTCTGGAATAAATGTAACCTAACACAACTACACCAAGCTGCTTTAAACTTTCAACAAACATTCTTATTAGAAAAAGACATTAACCAACCAGTCGATGACCTCTGGAATTTCAGTAATAACCATCTTAAAAGCATTATAGAAAATCATATACCAACTACATACATAATAAACAAAATAAATAAATGCTGGTTTAATAATAGACTAAAGAAGCTTTGTAAACAGAAGGAAAGCCTTTATAGAAAATTTAAAGAAACCATGGCAGAAAGAGTTTACAAAAATTATATAAAAATTAAACACTTAACCCAAAAAGTAAGCAGACAGCTGCAGAATGAATACATAAACAATTTAATATCTAAAGATAACAACAAAAACCTATGGTCATACATTAAGTCTAAGAAAATGGAAATAACAGATGAATATAACATAATACATAATGATAATGAAACTAAAGCAAACATCCTAAACAAATACTTTGCATCAGCATTCTCAGCCCAAGGAGACAAAGACATATTATTTAATTTGAACCAAGTAGACAACATAGGAGATATAGTAGTACAAGAAAATGGAATCCAAAAACTATTAGCCAACACCAAACCTAATAAAGCCTCTGGATCTGATGGTATTCCAGCTAGATTACTCAAAGAACTAAGCAATGAGCTAGCACCAGTGTTAATACTTTTTCAGGCAACTCTTAACCAGGGCAGAGTACCAAAGGACTCGAAAGAAGCTAATGTCACCCCCCCTATTTAAAAAAGGTGAAAAATCTGACTCAGGAAACTACAGACCAGTATCACTTACCAGCATCACATGTAAAATCCTAAAACACATAATATGTAGCAACATCATAAACCACTTAGACAAACATAATGTCCTCACCCCATAAAACATGGCTTTAGGAAATATAGATCATGTGAAACACAACTAATAGGACTAATTGATGATTTTTCAAAAGGTTTAGATAGTAGTGAGCAAATAGATGCTAATCTACTAGATTTTTCCAAAATATTTTGACAAAGTTCACCACCATAGTTTGCTTAAAAAAATATTTTGGCATTGATGGTCCATTGCATCAGTGGATTAAAGATTTTCTGATAGGGAGAGAACAAATTGTAATATTAAATGGCTCTAAATCAACACCAATAACAGTAAACTCAGGCGTACCTCAAGGAACAGTCTTAGGTCCACTACTATTTTTAATGTACATAAACGATTTACCAAATTGCATTAGTTCAGGAACAAAAGTCAGATTATTCGCAGACGATTGCATAATATATAGAACAATAAAAATAACACAAGATACAGAAATTTTACAAAGAGAATTAGATGAATTACAGAAAAGGGAATCAAATTGGAGCATGTCTTTCCACCCAGAAAAATGTCAGTTGTTAAGAGTAACAAAAAAAACTAAAACAAATTAATTCCACTTATCTTATTCATGGCAAACATGCTCCAACTTGACAATACAATAGTACGAGCACGTCTATACTTTTTGTATCGACGAAGATAGGGTTGTAGTTAGTAATTCATAGTTTTTGATATTCTTTCTGAGCGGACCACTTTGGGGGCGGATTTTGAGCTTGAGTTTCCACACAAACTGTCTATGTAACCTTGTTTTTAGATATGAAGAATTTACTGTGTAATTTATTAAGCATAGATGTTTCTAAGCATCTATATAAAAATGATAAAATGTTTACTATTACAACTTTTTACGCAGAATTTACATAAGTCGATAACGCAAATTTGAAAAAAAATCATCGGGTCTTCCCTATAAAATATTAAAATAAAACCATACCGTAAATAAATTTTTTTTTTTTTTTTTTTCTTAACGATCTTTTGTGCGTTTTTCAGTAATTTTCATTAATTAAAAAATGGTTAATAAAATTATGCTACAACAATTAAAATGTTTGAAATCATTCAATTGTCTGCAACAGCTAGAACGATTTTTTAAAAAACTACCAATCTAAAAACTGTGTACAATGTCAAAATGTACACGTCAAAATAGACACACACCCAAATAACACATTTCCGATGGTTGATATGGCAACAATGCACTCGTTCAAGATAATCAATGTTTTCCGCCATGACACAAAGGCTGCGGGACACATATATATGAGACCCAAAGTAAAGCCATTAGTGAAGACAGGCGCAGAAGACGGAAAGAAAACATAAAAGACCGCAGGCGGACAATGGCCTTGTCTGCACAAGATGCAGAAGAATATGCAGGTCTAGGTGTCACGTACACTATGACCATATATGGTAACAGTTTTGAGTTGTTCGCCGACTTAGCTCGAAATAGCAGGGAAATATTAGACTGCAATGATTGGTTGGTCTGGGAGGTGTAAGTTGTTGATCACGTGATTACGAGCTGAAAACCGAGGAAGATGCAAAATAGCCTCAGTCGGCTGTAAATATTTGTAGGGATAAGATCTAACTTGTATGTTGTTAAGAATATATATTTTATTCGTATCAAGACTCAGATATATTATTGAATAGATCAGTTATTCAAGTACATTTTAACCATTGTAACTATTTGTGTATAGTGTTTTCAAGTTATTAATTAAAGCAATTGTTTTTGAACGAAGAGAAGTTTCTTCATTAAATTTAGATTGTACTTAGATCATATTTGTCAAGTTGTAACTCCTAGACCTAGATGATCCTCTTATCAATTGGCAACATTCTGTATGATCGTATTATCAACATAGATCTGTCTACTTCTATACGATCATCATATCGAAAGATCATTTCAAGATCCTCGGCAATCACGATCGTTGATGGTGCAATATAGTTCAAGTCTGATCGTGACAGTAGCATCATCTTAGATTGTGACATCAACACCATTAAAGATCATGACACTAGGTATATATATATATATATATATATATATATATATATATATATATATATATATATATATATATATATATATATATATATATATATATATGCCAAAGGCAGTCTTTTTTGGTGAGCTAAAAGGTGATCGACGTAACAGAGGCGCCCCACGGAAACGCTTCAAAGACCAGCTTAGGCGTCAACTTTCCTTGGCTGACATAAAAGAGAGCACCTGGCTGCATACGGCCTCGGAACGAGACAGATGGATGTCACTTACGAATGCCGCGGGATACACATTTGAGACCAAAAGAAAATCTGCTGCCGAGGACAAACGCAGACTAAATCGACCACCAGCAGACAATGGTTATGCTTGCCCTGGATGTGGCAAAATATGCAGGTCACAGCTGGGGCTGCTCAGCCACGGGAAATACTGTATTCCTCACTAATCTTCGGACTCGAAGACAAGCCTTATTATTATATATATATATAAATATATATATATATATATATATATATATATATATATATATATATATATATATATATATATACAGAGAGAGAGAGAGAGAGAGAGAGAGAGAGAGAGAGAGAGAGAGATTGTAAAGCGAAGACTAACCAGCGACCATCATATTTTTGTGTTGTTTAGACTGCTTTAACATGTATAGGTGTTCAGGGCTGTGACGATACGAAACTTGCATGCAAAAGTTCATTTGAGTTTTTCCCAGCAAACCGTGAGAAACTTTAATTTTTAACTTAAACAATTATTTTCTTGTCCACCCATAACTAATTTCTTTTAGGATTTATCTCCACTCGCACTGTTTCTCACGTAAAACATTAACTCGCCTCTCTAGGGCTAACTTTTAATTTTAATTTTTAATTCTAAGAATAGCGTTGCACTCGGGCTGGACAAATGCATATTCGCCTTAGTCCCAACTCTCACGGTACAGGCCATAAATCGAACATGACGCCTGACGTGTCCAGTACATAGATACATGTGAGAAAATCAGCTAGCTATCTTCCCCACCCGTTAAACAAAATGCCCCAACTATATATAGAGAGAGACCAAAGCATTCTAGGTTAGGCCCGCTAGGATTCATTCAGTCTCCTCTGTTAGGAAGTTTAGTTGTGAGGTTTCATTAGGGACAAACGGCCTGGTTGCTACCCCCGATTGCTACCCCGATTGCTACCCCCAATTGCTACCCCGATTGCTACCCCCGATTGCTACACACCATTGCTACACCCGACTGCTGTAACTACCAGATCTCCACCCAAAGCTGTAACCAGAGCAGACCACACCAGATACCCCCCCCCCCCAATTATATACCTGTTAGCAAGAAGGCATTGCCTACTGTCCTTGGCCTTAACATATTGCCCAGTGTCTACAGTGCCTTATACTGCCCAGTATCATCTGCCCAGTACCCGGCCCAAACTGTCCACTGCCCAATAGCTATTGCCTATTGCAGACAGATTAGAGCAACCTTCGCAGCAGAAGATAAACTGGTGTTGAGTTAGCACGGCTCTCTACGAGCTAGAGATCACAGCTGAGAGATCGTCCCACTACAACTTAGTCTGCAGCACCAACCCTCTCTACTGCTAAACAGGCAGCGGCCTCACGCTAGAGCCAACCTGCCTACAGGATAGAGAATATCCCGAGCCGACGTCCTAAGACAGAGCCGGATGACTCATCCTTCTGAGTGCCAGTCCTACGACCGCCAGAGGACGACCCACGGGCTAGCAGCTAAGAAAATAAGTAGCAGACATAGGAACATTTTTCTCCTCCAATCACTCACCAATTAGCAATCCATGATGAGTAGTTATGTTAGATATTAGCACCTTCATTTCATTTCTTAATTATAATTTTATTTGATCATTTTATTTTTCTTTTGTAAACTTTCACTTATTAAATTATCTCTATTTATAAACGTATAATATTGGTCTGTTCTTACTGTTAGTTGCGGTGTGCCTGTACAAAATCTTATATGTGAGCGGGATAAAAATAATATAATTTCCCCTAGACTTAAACAAACAAGCCCAAAATAATAACTAATAAACATCTCGTCACAAGGGCTAACAAGAATATATCAATATCTTTGAAAAGAACCAGTACATTGATTTTTCAATATTGATTATCTTTGAGAATACGAAAATACGAAAATCAATACGTCTTTTTATCGTTCGTTATTTAGCTCGATCTTGTTTTGGAAAAGTGAGCTCATTCAGAGTTGAGTTGTTGTTTCACTTTCAGAAAGTTTTCACTTCTAGATTTAGAGGCTATACTGATATGTATAGCGAAATTATTTGATGATATTTTTAAATAATCTGTTACCTGTATTATTTTACTGTTACATTATTTTGAAGAAACGGCCGTAGAGTGTGTCGTAATGTGAACTATAATGTGATGCCCTTTTAAAAATCGATACGTTACGGTGACGTTAGCGGTAAGTAAATTATTTTACTCTAAAAGTTTTAAATGATTGAAAACATGATTTTCTCATTTCATCTAAATGTATGATTACCTTAAATACCTTGTACATAAATATTACTCCAACATAGATCAGGTTGCGTGTCAATGTACTAGTCGCCAGGAGGCCCATTGACTCCGACTTCAGCCTGCTTTTCTTTCTGGGTGTGCTCCCATAGCCTTTGATCATCCAAGATCATCTGCAAGGCAGCAGTTGTTTTTATTTTCGGAGTTTTCCCTTCAAGATGAACTGTTATCCCTAGCAACGAGCTTCATCTACCCGGGTTTAGAGTTAGAGCGCCCTATACTCGCTTTTTGCAATCATTTCCCTAGATTTCTGAGATGTTTTTAGTAAATATTCTAACCACTGGAATACTCCACCTCACCCTCTGTGACTGCAAACCAGTTGGTCCGCAGCTGTTTATTTGGTGGTCACAGCTAACCCTTATATCTATGGATCTTTCCCCTATCCGTCACCTGGGGACGCGCTTGGTAGAAGGTGGTAGCTCCCCTAAGAGTATTACAATAACCTACACACACACACATACATACATACATATCTCTATGTGGCATTTTCCCTTTGCAACTTCTTGTGACAGAGATGGAGTGACCTCTCCATTGCTGGGGGAAAGCCTGGGCTGCCCACACGTCAGCACACGCCTCTCTTCCATACTGACCGGGTCCAAAGGGATGGCGAGCCATCACAATTTGGGGACAGGTGGCTGCAGGCGTTTGCCAGAGAGCAGTAGTCTTACTACTGTCCCCCCGCCTACGGGGCTCCAGGACCAGATTTTCTGTTATGATTTACTCCCTTAGCCTTAGACCTTACAGGGACACACACACAAGGCAGTGCGGCTATTGACCTATAGCTAGGGGTTTGGTTTGTGGGCAACAGGGCGTGTCCGTCGGCCATGCCTGCCTCACATCTTGGGGCCAAACCTCCTCCGAGACCCTTGCAGTTTAGCCTGAGGCTTCGCAGCCTCAGTTTCCTTCTGCCGCCACGAGGAGTTACTGCATAGGAGTTGCTGTGGAGAGGCTATGTACTGGCAAGAGAGACTTACAAAATTGCTTTCCTTTCACAGAAGCTAGCTAGCGGTAGCAACAAGTTAAGCTACCACACTAGACGCTTCACACAGCCATTGGACAGGTGCCGGTAGTCAGTGATGGATTGTATAACTTTTAAATACTAATAAATTAATAATAAATGTTAAAATACAAGAAAAGTTATAATTTTTTCCCCACATTAAAAAAAGGTGCCGGTACGCCGTACCGGTGCGTACCGTCATAAAAAAGCACTGTATACATATATATATATATATATATATATATATATATATATATATATATATATATATATATATATATGTAAATAAAAAATCAATAGAAATGTTTTTCAACATTAGCAGCTCGGAGTATTGGAGTTCGTCATGCATAACAAGCAGAACGTGTCTACCCAGGGCGGGGTGTAAAGGGGGGGGGGGAGGTTGGTTAAATATCTAATAAGCAACAACAACAAATGTGGGCAAGCCTGAAGTGAGTTAAGCAGAGTATTAAACTTTGTTGTAAGCCACCTCTTAATTAAGCTCTCTAAACTCTAAACAAACAAAGTGTTCCACTAACTACTCAGAACGTGCGAAGTGTTCCGTCAAGGAAAAATGTTTAGGAAACACTGCTCTGTTTAGGAAACACTGCTCTGTTTAGGAAACACTGCTCTGTTTAGGAAACACTGCTCTGTTTAGGAAACACTGCTCTGTTTAGGAAACACTGCTCTGTTTAGGAAACACTGCTCTGTTTAGGAAACACTGCTCTGAAAGAGCGTTCATTTTATCTACGTAATGTGGAGACTAGAAACTGTCTGTTGAAGTACAGTAGGCAGAGCTTGTCTTCGAGTCCGAAGATTAGTGAGGCATACAGTATTTCTCGTGGCTGCGCAGCCCCAGCTGTGACCTACATATTTTGCCACATCCAGGGCAAGCAAAACCATTGTCCAAAGGTGGTCGATTTAGATTTTCTCTTCGTCGTCTGCGTTTGTCCTCGGCAGCGGATTTTCTTTTGGTCTCAAATGTGAATCCCGCGGCCTTCGTGAGTGACCTCCAACTGTCTCGTTCCTACGCCGCATGCAACCAGGTGCTCTCTTCTATGTCAACCAAGGAAAGATGACGCCTAAGCTGGTCTTTGAAGTGTTTCCGTAGGGCGCCTCTGTTACGTCGACCACCTTTTAGCTCACCAAAAAAGACTGCTTTTGGCATACGTTCGTCTCCCATACGGGATACTTGCCCTGCCCAGCGTAGCTGTCGGACCATAAGAAGTCCCTCTATACTAGTCTATACGGTCCATACCGGCGTTCGAAAGGACATCGCTGCCACCGTATGTCCACGATGGAGCGCAAGAATCTTTGGTGAAAGCGCTCAAGAAGTCTTAGTTGTTTTCTATATAGTGTCCATGTCTCAGAGCCATACAGAAGGGTTGAGAGAACCACCGCCTGGTAGACATTGATTTTTGTAGGCAGGTGGAGCGATGTGTTCTTCCAAACTCTCACCTGAAGGCGTCCAAAAGCGCTACTAGCCCTGGTTAGACGGTTATCAACTCAGGGCAAAGGATCACAGTAAACGGACAGCCCCTTAACATGGAACAACGCTTCACATATATAGGTAGTATAGTGTCAAATGACGCCTCACTTTCTGAAGGATTACCAATTAGGGGTTACTGGATAGTGAAATTTATTTTTTTTATTTTTGCTTTAACTTAATAACTATTGTTATATTATATCATATGACAACTCAAAAATAAAAAATATATATTGAATGTTGTCTAATGTTTCCGGGTTGCCATGGTAACGGCAGCCATCTTGAAAATAAACAAAAATTAGTTCATATAGGAAAATTCTAAAATTTTTCAAAATAGATACATTTCAAAGCTAAAAATACTTACACCTTAAAGTATAAAGGTGGCTGGAAGAAGCTAGCTAGATGTTATACATTTTCCCTTAGTATTTTGCATTTTATGATTTTTTAAAAAAGGGTGATTTTTTTCCTGTAAAATGCATCCACATTTTTTTTCCCAAAAGATCATATATTAAAAACGTCTTCAGCTAAAGTCAATAAAACTAGCTGATTCTCTGTATTATTTATCTCTGAATATGAGTACCAAATTTGACACATTTATCTCTATTAGTTCTAGAGATTTTAGAAATATGTTACAGGGGGGGGTCACAATAAATGCATTCACTCAAAAACAGTGAATTTGTATTATAAAAAATAAGGAAAATAGTGTTCACCACGCATCATTAAAATGCTTTTTTTCAATAAAAAATGCTATTTTTTAGAAAATTTTTGGTGCCAGTTTATAAAATACATGTCCACCTATTTAATTACACCAAAATTGAAAAATCAATTTTTTTACCCAAAATCGGATCCAGTAACCCCTTAATTATTTTATTTGAACAAGTCAAAGAAACCGTACTTGACAGATGTGGAGTAAGCTAAATTAGTCCCCTGATGAAACTTTTTTTTTATGCCTTTAAAAAAACGATCATGTAAACGTTCACCAAGATACCCCCTTCTTCCCCCCCCCCCCCTTTCCCAACTGGTCCAGACAAGTGATAGGATCATAGCACATTGAGAAAGCCAAAAATCGATTGGTAAACATATTTTTAGTCGCACAGACTTATATATAGGTCAGTCCTGCATAGAATTCCATGACTGATCCAAACTGAACCAATTACACTTAATATAAACTTTGTTGTTTGTTTTTAAATGTATTTTGTATGTTTCTTTAGTTTTGAATGTACATAATGTGGAGACAAAGAACAGCCTGTTTTTAGTACTAAAACAAAATTTGTTTTTAATAAAAGGTTTGAGCACACGATCCTGTGTTGTTGTTTTAAGTTGGAGATTTGCACAGTTAACCTTTGCCTCGGTTACCTCTTGGTTTTATATTTTCATTCGTAACATCCGTCTTATGTTCTTTAAAGCAATAAAAATGCAAGCGGAAAAAAAAAGATTTGTAGAAATGTCGTGGCGATGTAATGGAACCTAATTGAAAACGTGTGAAACTGAAAAGAAGGAGATAGAAGGAGCTTGAGACATAGACAAAATAAACACTATAGCTTTTCAACACTTTCATCTTCTGTACACAAGACAAAATAAACACTTTCATCTTCTGTACACTAAACAAAATAAACACTATAGCTTATCAACAGTTTCATCTTCTGTACACTAGACAAAATAAACACTATAGCTTATCAACAGTTTCATCTTCTGTACACTAGACAAAATAAACACTATAGCTTATCAACAGTTTCATCTTCTGTACACTAGACAAAATAAACACTATAGCTTATCAACAGTTTCATCTTCTGTACACTAGACAAAATAAACACT
This sequence comes from Biomphalaria glabrata, assembly GCF_947242115.1. NCBI lineage: Eukaryota > Metazoa > Mollusca > Gastropoda > Planorbidae > Biomphalaria > Biomphalaria glabrata. Next base: position 7,664,887 of record NC_074719.1, read on the forward strand.
ATAGCTTATCAACAGTTTCATCTTCTGTACACTAGACAAAATAAACACTATAGCTTATCAACAGTTTCATCTTCTGTACACTAGACAAAATAAACACTATAGCTTATCAACAGTTTCATCTTCTGTACACTAGACAAAATAAACACTATAGCTTATCAACAGTTTCATCTTCTGTACACTAGACAAAATAAACACTATAGCTTATCAACAGTTTCATCTTCTGTACACTAGACAAAATAAACACTATAGCTTATCAACAGTTTCATCTTCTGTACACTAGACAAAATAAACACTATAGCTTATCAACAGTTTCATCTTCTGTACACTAAACAAAATAAACACTATAGCTTATCAACAGTTTCATCTTCTGTACACTAGACAAAATAAACACTATAGCTTATCAACAGTTTCATCTTCTGTACACTAGACAAAATAAACACTATAGCTTATCAACACTTTCGTCTTCTGTACACTAGACAAAATAAACACTATAGCTTATCAACACTTTCGTCTTCTGTACACTAAACAAAATAAACACTATAGCTTATCAACACTTTCGTCTTCTGTACACTAAACAAAATAAACACTATAGCTTATCAACACTTTCGTCTTCTGTACACTAAACAAAATAAACACTATAGCTTATCAACACTTTCGTCTTCTGTACACTAGACAAAATAAACACTATAGCTTATCAACACTTTCGTCTTCTGTACACTAAACAAAATAAACACTATAGCTTATCAACACATTCTTCTTCTGTACACTAGACAAAATAAACACTATAGCTTATCAACACTTTCGTCTTCTGTACACTAAACAAAATAAACACTATAGCTTATCAACACTTTCGTCTTCTGTACACTAAACAAAATAAACACTATAGTTTATCAACACTTTCGTCTTCTGTACACTAAACAAAATAAACACTATAGCTTATCAACACTTTCGTCTTCTGTACACTAAACACAATAAACACTATAGCTTATCAACACTTTCATCTTCTGTACACTAAACAAAATAAACACTATAGCTTATCAACACTTTCGTCTTCTGTACACTAGACAAAATAAACACTATTGCTTATCAACACTTTCGTCTTCTGTACACTAGACAAAATAAACACTATAGCTTATCAACACTTTCGTCTTCTGTACACTAAACAAAATAAACACTATAGCTTATCAACACATTCTTCTTCTGTACACTAGACAAAATAAACACTATAGCTTATCAACACTTTCGTCTTCTGTACACTAAACAAAATAAACACTATAGCTTATCAACACTTTCGTCTTCTGTACACTAAACAAAATAAACACTATAGTTTATCAACACTTTCGTCTTCTGTACACTAAACAAAATAAACACTATAGCTTATCAACACTTTCGTCTTCTGTACACTAAACACAATAAACACTATAGCTTATCAACACTTTCATCTTCTGTACACTAAACAAAATAAACACTATAGCTTATCAACACTTTCGTCTTCTGTACACTAGACAAAATAAACACTATTGCTTATCAACACTTTCGTCTTCTGTACACTAAACAAAATAAACACTATAGCTTATCAACACTTTCGTCTTCTGTACACTAGACAAAATAAACACTATAGCTTATCAACACTTTCATCTTCTGTACACTAAACAAAATAAACACTATAGCTTATCAACACTTTCATCTTCTGTACACTAGACAAAATAAACACTATAGCTTATCAACACTTTCGTCTTCTGTACACTAGACAAAATAAACACTATAGCTTATCAACACTTTCGTCTTCTGTACACTAAACAAAATAAACACTATAGCTTATCAACACTTTCGTCTTCTGTACACTAGACAAAATAAACACTATAGCTTATCAACACTTTCGTCTTCTGTACACTAGACAAAATAAACACTATAGCTTATCAACACTTTCGTCTTCTGTACACTAGACAAAATAAACACTATAGCTTATCAACACTTTCGTCTTCTGTACACTAGACAAAATAAACACTATAGCTTATCAACACTTTCATCTTCTGTACACTAGACAAAATAAACACTATAGCTTATCAACACTTTCATCTTCTGTACACTAAACAAAATAAACACTATAGCTTATCAACACTTTCGTCTTCTGTACACTAGACAAAATAAACACTATAGCTTATCAACACTTTCGTCTTCTGTACACTAAACAAAATAAACACTATAGCTTATCAACACTTTCGTCTTCTGTACACTAGATATGTGAAACAGTATTCTATTTACGAAATTGACTCCATGCCTGTAAATTTCCTATTTAGTTACTTTACTACAGAATTATTAATTATCAATTATTAATAGAATCACAACGTAAAACTGTTTTGACTTAAACATTATTGGTGTAGCGTAGCGGTTCTCAGCCTCAGGGTCACGAACTCCATGGGAGTCAAACAGTGAGTTACATGGGGTCGAAACAGACCTCCTGAAATATGTTGTGTCTATTCTAGTGTGTAAAACCGTTTGCTAGTGGGTGTCTCTTCATCGTTGCTTATTTTTTTAAAACTATAATTGTCATTCGAAGTTACTTAAATGTTTCAAACAAATGAATAAGAATTATTTCAAATATTTTAATTTTTTAACAGTTTAAATTTCTATCCATAAACTTAGTGGCGTAATGTTACACTACACCGCGTTACTCATGATAATAAGATGAATGCCTGGGCATTAGCTATGGACGAAACGATGTCGCTTACACATCAGTTTCTCCCCCCCCCCTTCTCCACACAGCTAATCTATCCAAAGGAACGCTTACACATCAGTCCCCCCTCCTTCTCCACACAGCTAATCTATCCAAAGGAACGCTTACACATCAGTCCCCCCCCCCTTCTCCACACAGCTAATCTATCCAAAGGAACGCTTACACATCAGCCCCCCCCCCTTCTCCACACAGCTAATCTATCCAAAGGAACGCTTACACATCAGCCCCCCCCTTCTCCACGCAGCTAATCTATACAAAGGAACGCTTACACATCAGTCCCCCCCCTTCTCCACGCAGCTAATCTATCCAAAGGAACGCTTACACATCAGTCCCCCCTCCTTCTCCACACAGCTAATCTATCCAAAGGAACGCTTACACATCAGTCCCCCCCCTTCTCCACGCAGCTAATCTATCCAAAGGAACGCTTACACATCAGTCCCCCCCTCTTCTCCACACAGATAATTTATCCAAAAGGAACGCTTACACATCAGTCCCCCCCTCTTCTCCACACAGATAATTTATCCAAAAGGAACGCTTACACATCAGTCCCCCCCCTCTTCTCCACACAGATAATTTATCCAAAAGGAACGCTTACACATCAGTCCCCCCCTCTTCTCCACACAGGTAATTTATCCAAAAGGAACGCTTACACATCAGTCCCCCCCCCTCTTCTCCACACAGATAATTTATCCAAAAGGAACGCTTACACATCAGTCCCCCCCTCTTCTCCACACAGGTAATTTATCCAAAAGGAACGCTTACACATCAGTCCCCCAACTTCTCCACACAGCTAATCTATCCAAAGGAACGCTTACACATCAGTTCCCACCTTCTCCACGCAGCTAATCTATCCAAAGGAACGCTTACACATCAGTCCCCCCCCTCTTCTCCAAGCAGCTAATCTATCCAAAGGAACGCTTACACATCAGTCCCCCCCTCTTCTCCACGCAGCTAATCTATCCAAAGGAACGCTTACACATCAGTCCCCCCCCCTTCTCCACGCAGCTAATCTATCCAAAGGAACGCTTACACATCAGCCCCCCCCTTCTCCACGCAGCTAATCTATCCAAAGGAACGCTTACACATCAGTCCCCCCCCCCTTCTCTACGCAGCTAATCTGTCCAAAGGAACGCTTACACATCAGCCCCCCCCTTCTCCACGCAGCTAATCTATCCAAAGGAACGCTTACACATCAGTCCCCCCCCTTCTCCACGCAGCTAATCTGTCCAAAGGAACGCTTACACATCAGCCCCCCCCTTCTCTGCGCAGCTAATCTGTCCAAAGGAACGCTTACACATCAGTCCCCCCTTCTTCTCCACGCAGCTAATCTATCCAAAGGAACGCTTACACATCAGTCCCCCCCTCTTCTCCACGCAGCTAATCTATCCAAAGGAACGCTTACACATCAGTCCCCCCCTCTTCTCTACGCAGCTAATCTGTCCAAAGGAACGCTTACACATCAGCCCCCCCCTTCTCTACGCAGCTAATCTGTCCAAAGGAACGCTTACACATCAGTCCCCCCTTCTTCTCCACGCAGCTAATCTATCCAAAGGAACGCTTACACATCAGTCCCCCCCTCTTCTCCACACAGCTAATCTATCCAAAGGAACGCTTACACATCAGTCCCCCCCCCTCTTCTCTACGCAGCTAATCTATCCAAAGGAACGCTTACACATCAGTCCCCCCCCTCTTCTCCACGCAGCTAATCTATCCAAAGGAACGCTTACACATCAGTCCCCCCCCCCTTCTCTACGCAGCTAATCTATCCAAAGGAACGGCAAGTGCCGAAACAGTCAGGGGCTTGTTACATCGCAGGCTTTGCCAAGGTTTTTTTTTGTTTGTTTGCGATATAGCTTAGCTTCAATAGCTCAAGAGGAATTGAGTCATTCGTAACAAGGATCTAGTAGACGAATCTAAAAGGTCGAACAAACAGAAGCGTCATTTTATAGCAAGCGCCCGAGCATGTCAGATAAGGAGACTCCATATTTAAGATGTTAAATTAAACTGAGTAAAAAAAAAAAGGCAGACTTCACTCTGATAACAAGTCCCATAACAAAACATGCAACATTCACTAATGCAATATTTGTATGTGGCTCTACACATTAAGTAAATAGATCTAAGGGGTCAAAGTTCAAAAAGAGCATTTTTGATTTGAGAAACTACCATGACGGTAGCGGTCACAAGTTTAAACCGTAAGATGATAGGTCTTAAGATAGCTCGTATTGATCAAGTGAACAGCAAGGGAGATAATGTTATTCATACATTAATAAAACAAAAGTTTCATTCCAACTTACTTAGCACCAAACCAATTATATTTTCACTGGGCGACTGTTTATTTTTGTGCTTAGGTTTGCACTGTGTACTTGCATTGTGTTCATTTGTATACTACAGTTTTGCGAATGTAGATCCCATCTTTTTTCGCGGACAGCAAACTGAAAAAATAATTAACTTTATTTCTTTAGTAAAAGTATGATGTTTTTAAAGATTTTTAAAACCTTGGAGTCACACCTTTTTTTAAACGATTATTAAACATTTTTAATTTTATTTCAGGTGGAAATGAGACTGGTGACAATGCACATAACATAAAGAACAGACGTCCGCTCGCCAACTGTAAGATTTAATGTAGGATCGCTACAGTTAACAGACTGCCTGGTCGTGCGGTTTGCGCGCTGGTCTGTCGTTCGGATTTATCGACGATCGAGGGTTCAAACCCTGCCCGCTCCCATCGCCCGTCGTCCTGCGGGAGTTTTGGACTAGGAAGAAAACTATCTTCAACTCTGAAGGAACATCCGAAATATGTAAAACATTTTACAAACAAACAAACTACAGCAGTCTACGACGTCAATCAAAATGTTTAACGTCAAAGTTTCTTCCTTACCTAAACCAAAAGACCAAGAGTTGCAGCACATTTACAACATCATTAAGCAGAACAATGCTGTACAAGCCGACATCGGAAATAAGACTCCTCAAATGAAGAACTCCAATGAAACGCAGAAGACGCTGCAAGATTTTGTTGACAACTGCAGCAAGGTTGAGGGAAGCATTAAAGAACGACTTGAAACATTTCGCTGTAGTGCTGACAACTGTGACACTTTATTACATGCTGCAGTGAGTTGTGATGCACCCATTGAATTTATTCAATGTATACTACAACATTGTCCTGATTTGATCAATACTACAAGGCGTGGAAGTTATGAAGGTCAAAATGTATTACATATTGCTATCGCGAAGGGTGATATTGAACTCACGAATGTGATTTTGGAGGCTTCAAAAAGCAAAGAAATGTTATTCGCGGCTTTTGCCAAGGGGTCAAAGTTCAAAAAGAGCATTTTGATGGGAGAAACTCCCTTGTCGGCAGCAGTCACCAGTTTAAACCGTAAAATGATAGGTCTTCTTCTTGAACACGGCGCTTGCATTGATCAAGTGAACAGCAAGGGAGATAATGTTATTCACACATTAATCAAATTTGCAAAACTGAAACGGGAAAAAATACCGGAGATCATAGACATGCTGAAGTATTTCAACGAAACAAAATTTCAAATCCAGTATGCGAATGAAACAAAGGATGTAAATGATTCGACAATAACTTCAGTAGACAGGAATGACAGTGTCGCCAAGCAACAGCTTGAAAATAGCAACACAAGTGAAGACATCATTCACAGAATGTGGTTTAAAGAGAACAGAGCCCTAATGACACCTTTGAAGTTGGCAACCATTCTAGGCCTACATGAAATCTTTCAAGTTATGATGAAGATGGAAAATGTTTTTTACTTTCCGGGCAACTTTGATGGAGCCAACTATGCGCATTTTTATGACATTACAGAAATTGATCACATTGCTCAGAGCAAGTGCACCAAACTCAGAAAAGAAAAAGCAGATGACTTTGGGCTCATTTTCTCAATTATTGTCTTTTTCTTTCCCAAAAGACCAATTTGTGTCATTGAAAGTTTGTGCTCCATGAAGTGGAACGATTCTAAACCTTTTCATGAAATGGAGATCTTGACAACGATTATAAAGAGGAGGTGGAAACGGTATCGATTACCCTTTTACTTATTTGGAATCGTTCACCTCTGTGTGATGTTTTTGTTTAGCACTTCTAGCCTTTGCAAAGTACGAGTACTATATTCAACATGCGATTATTGTCCATTTGAAAAACTCTACAGTAAAATCGTGACTTGTATATTGCCGTTGTATAGTCTCTTCATAGCATGTACTGAAATGTATAGATGGTTTCGTTTGAAAGATGTGCTTTTAATGTTTTGGACAAAACACATTGATCGCTATAACCTTTTATACAGGCTAAGTTTAGGTTTGTTCGCTTTTTTTCTAGTATTCGATTTTTTTAATAGTATATTTGAAGCATTCTATAATTTCATATTTCTTGCTGCTCTGTTTTCAGGAAGCTTCTTTTGTCTTTTCTTCTTCAAAGGATTTGACCAATTGTCTTTTTTCTCTGTTGTATTTATAGAAGCCGTTAGTAGTTTGTTTAGCTTTGGTTGCATAATTAGCATTGCGTATGCAACCTTCACATTTGCTATGTTCACTGTGTTGGAAGGTCAAGGCCACATTGATGAGTTCAGCGATTTCGGGAACACAACTCTAACCATGTTTAGTTTTATGCTAGGCATCAAAGAGTTAACGTTCCTGAACGAGGTTGACGGGATCAATCGAGTTTACGTTGCTCTTATATACGTGTGTTTTATATTCATCACGTACATATATTTAATTAACTCTCTCATCACTCTCATGTCTGGATCATGTGGAGATGTCTTTGAGGACCGACAATCAGTCGCAATTTTACAGAAATCCTCAGTGATCATATTCCTAGATGGTTTGTTTCTGAAACGGCGTTTGCCTCAAGAGAATATCAGCTGTACTCATTTAAGGGAAAACAGATTTTATATCTCGATCGAAACAGAAGTAGCAAATGAGCTAAAAGATTAGCTTCAAAGAAACAAGGACTAACCTGCTACAGAATTTGAACAAAATAAATCTAATTTGTAATCTTCGATTTTCTAAGCATTCAAATACATATGCATTTGTTACGAATCTGACAATTTGCGATTCTAGATCCGAAATGTGTGAAATATGATAAACTTTGGCCTACCGGAAATGTTCATTTTTGATGGAGGCAAATCCATAAATATCGAGCTTTGGTGTATCCGGTGTAAAGATAACTGCCCTATTGAAAAGTGGTGTATTTTAATAAACAATTAACTACTTTTTCAAAACTTTTTGGCACTGTAAAATCCCATTTCTCTTTCCCTAGTAGTACAAAGAATTTACGAAGCTTATACAACCCACTCCGACTATCTGCTCGTATGGGTGGGATCTTTTGTACGTTACAAGTCGGATATGACCCACGGCATACGGGCCTTGATCTACTGGATTTAATTTAGATCTATGTCAAAAATGGAGAATGTTCCCTTCACATTTGTTTATTTTGTAACGAAAATAAAAGTAGATTGTGAAAAGAGTTTACCCGTTCAGTCGACATAATCATATTAAATATAAAATACTGTGAAAACGGGTTTACCCGATTTGTTTAAAAGTTTCGTTCTTTAATGGAGATACAATTAGGTACTTTTATATAATAGATTTGTCCCATGTTTCCATTCTTGGTAGATAAGCTTTGTGTGAAAAAAAAAGTAGATCGTCTGCTAAACGTTTAAAACTAACACTAGAAAAAACCTTCTGTTTCAATACATCATTGGCGAAAACGGTGGCCTTCCATCGCGGAAGCTCGAGTTCGCATTGAGACTAGAGCAACTTTATATTTTTAGCGGTCCACGAAAGGGGAAAAGACGCTAGAAATCTATGTGTGGCCAGTCTGTCCGTCCCGTTTAGATCTCGTAAACTAGAAAAGATAGTGAAAATCCGACATCACAATACTTTAGAGTCACTTTAGACCATTCAAAGTACTGATGCAGCGGCTACATTTTTCTTTTCTGAAAGCGAAAAATCTAATTTTTTAAATCACTAATGCAAGCAGTTTTTTTTTCATAAAAAATACACGCTTTTATTCACTATTAATAGTAACAAACACTTGAGGCTCCTTATTAGGGGAGACAACTATTTACCATATTTTTAACACTTTTATGCAAACGGTTGTAGATTTTTTTTTTTGGTCAAATTTTTATAAAATTTGTATTGTTAAGTTATGTTTCTATTATACTAAGTACTATATTTCCACACAAAAAATGTTTATTATTTTTTAAAGAGAAAAAGTCTATTTAGTATGCATATAAGTTGGATATAATTTTAAACAACAATTAAAAAGTAGTTTTTCATATTATCGCGTCAACTGCCACTAGTCACTGATCACGCGTAAAATAAATTTTTGGGATTTTTTTTTTTTTGGACGGAAATGTTTTATTCTTGAGGAATAAGAGATTGGCCCTTTATAAAACAATTAGATCAATTCGATATTCATTATAAGACATAAGTTAGGCCAGGTTCACATCTAACTTCACATTCACTTTCACCTATCCTTTGGTCTGCTGGACCGCTGGGGCACCACACGAGATCTTTTTTTTTCTCCATTATTTTCAGTCATTTGTCTTTGATAGAATTTCCTTCTGATAATATTGACACCTGCCTTTTTACCTGCCTGGGTGAACCACTTCGGGGGCCGATTTTCAGCTTGTGTTTCCACACAAACTGTCTTTGTAACCTTGTTTTTAAATGACTTTTGAAAAGGCAGCAAGGATTCCTTCTCCCCAGAACCCCACTTCCACTGATCTATAAAAGTGATTGGACCCTAGCGCAGTGAGCATGCTATAAGCAGGACTTTTATTATTCAAACTATTTTAAATGTCTGCCACTCACTTCCTTGTTCTCAGTTTCCTAAGTTTTTCACAAGGTCTCATTCGATCGCCATTATATTTCTCCGTATCACTTTCTCTTCTTTTCCTATCCTACTGTATTTATTGATGGCAGGACGTACGCCAGAACGAAATCAAAGTGTAAACAAAGAGAAGATTACAAAGTATAATCAAAGAGAAGATTACAAAGTATAAACAAAGAGAAGATTACAAAGTGTAAACAAAGAGAAAATTACAGAGTATAAACAAAGAGAAGATTACAAAGTATAAACAAAGAGAAGATTACAAAGTATAAACAAAGAGAAGATTACAAAGTGTAAACAAAGAGAAGATTACTGAAATTAACTTTAAGTTTTGAGAATCCCCCAAACAGAATAGGAATGTTTGAAAGCGACGCTATCTTTTAATACAATTGCTCTATTACGTGCACAGTTGTTTTCAAAAAGATAATTTCATGGAAAAGATTTTAAGAGTTTTAGTTGTAAGCCATTATATAAAAGCCATAATTTAATTTCAATTTAATTGAGATTTTTAAAAAATGTCTTACAACCAATAATACGCTAAGACATGTATTGGTACCGATGTTGAAAACCATGTAAAGTACATTTTATTATTAGTTAGTATTTTTATAATCTATCTATCTATCTATCTATCTATCTATCTATCTATCTATCTATCTATCTATCTATCTATCTCTATCTGTGTCTCTTTCTCTCTCTCTATATATATACAATATATATATAACTAGTGCTTTGTTTTGTAAAACAAAAATAGTTGTCAGTACTCAGTCATGGATGGCCAAACTTTTAACTACTAAAAAAAAATAATAATTGTTAAAATACCAGAAAAGTAATAATATTTCCCCACATTGAAAAAGGTGCCGGTACGCCTGATAAAATCTGTCTATTGGTTGTAACACAAACTTCCAACCATTTTATGCACAAATAAAGATCGAAAATATTTTTAAAAATCTTTTTTCCTCCATAAATATTTATTGCTAGTCGTTTAATCATTGAAGTTCATTTAAAGTACAGTCAATTTCGTGTTTCTCAGTCTTGGCGGAGCTACCACCCTCAACCAAGCGCTTTACACATGGGAGATAAAGGAAGGACCCTTAGATATAAGGGCTAGCTGTAAATATAAAAAAAGCCGGATTAACTTAATTTGTAGTCATAAAGGACTCCCAATGATTAGGAGATTCACTTCAAACATCTAAAAATCTATTGAATCGATCACAAAAAGCGCTCATCCACATGGCTGGAGATCTAGGAGAGACAACTCTACAAGATAACAACTGCTACAATGGAGGAGATCTTAGATGAAAAAAGGGGCTATTGGAGTAGACCCAGAACGAAAAGCAGGCTGAAAATAGGAGCCATTGACATACGACTTTTTTACGAGAGTGACAAAGAATAATTGCATCCACAATTTTTTGACTTTTAAACATTGAATATAGAATATAGACTATTGTAACTTCGCCAAAAGTTTTATAAACAGCATTGATAATAGTTTTAAAATTTCAATGACGGACTGGTCCATTCTACATATCCAAACCAAAATTCTGGTATTAGATGTAATGTTTTTTTTACAAAATGGAAACTACTAACTGTTGCAGATTCATTGAAACACAGTCGTCTTCGCTATCCTAGCATTGAATATAAATAAACTGCTTCACCGCCTTAACCGATCTTTTGAAGTAGTCTGTGGTACATATGATACAACCAGAGATACACTATCGTGACTGTCTTGTCATGAAGTTTTGGGGTACATATAACTAAAGTTGAGAAACACTGTCCTGACACGAAGTCTTGGGCTACATATGATACAACCAGAGAAACGCTGTCTTGACATGAAGTCTTTGGGTACATATTACTGATGTTGAGACACACTGTCTTGGCATGAAGTCTTTGGGTACATATTACTGATGTTGAGACACACTGTCTTGACATGAAGTCTTTGGGTACATATTACTGATGTTGAGACACACTGTCTTGACATGAAGTCTTTGGGTACATATTACTGATGTTGAGACACACTGTCTTGACATGAAGTCTTTGGGTACATATTACAGATGTTGAGACACACTGTCTTGACATGAAGTCTTTGGGTACATATTACTGATGTTGAGACACACTGTCTTGACATGAAGTCTACGGGTACATTTTGAATGAAGCTGTGAAACACTGAATATTTATCAATTTTTGGACAGAAAAATATAGAAGTGCAGATTTTAGAGAGGAAGTGGAGATGGATTGGTCACACCCTTAGAAAAGATACCAGCAACAGAGCTAGGCAGGGCTTAGAGTGGAACCCCTAGGGATCAAGACGCAGAGGAAGACCAAAAAGAACATGGCAACGTAGTGTACTTGAAGACGCCGAGAGGACCGTGAAGAGCTGGGAAACCATAAAAAAAACTAGCAAGAGACCGTGGAGAGTGGCGTGTTTTTGTCGAGGCCCTATGTTCCACGAGGAACCCAAAGGAATGATGATGTGAAACACTGCCCTGCCATGGACTCTTGGGGTACATAATATACAAGCAGAGAAACACTGCCTTGACATGAACTCTTGGGGTACATAATATACAAGCAGAGAAACACTGCCTTGACATGAACTCTTGGGGTACATAAGTTATAAGCGTAGAAACGATGTCTTAATATTCAGAAGTATTTAATGAACTGATTGATATGACGATACGGTTCAGTGTATTGGTTAACCTATTGATGTACAGACGGGGTGGGGGAGGTTGATGAATGGCTAATCACTCATTCATGTCTTCCAGTTGCACAAGTTTTTTCCTTTGACAAAACGCCCCATTCATGTCCTCTAGCACAAGTACTTCCCTTTGACAAAAAGCCCCATTCATGTCCTCTAGCACAAGTCCATCCCTTTGACAAAAAGCCCCATTCATGTCCTCTAGCACAAGTACTTCCCTTTGACAAAAAGCCCCATTCATGTCCTCTAGCACAAGTCCATCCCTTTGACAAAATGTCTGACGAATCTTTGGTTTCGGTGGTACAGAATAATAAGGCTTGTCTTCGAATCCGAAGATCAACGAGGTATGCAGTATTTCATGTGGCTAACGCATCCCCAGCTGTGACCTACTTATTTTGCCACACCTAGCGCAGGCATAACAATTAGATTTTCTTTTCGCCGTTATAAACAACAATTAATGCTTTTTTGTTAAATAAATACTATCTTTGTCTTCTCAAAGCCAACAGTGTAAAGCTTTAATACGTGGGTCAAGAAACACTTAAACAGTAATGTCTGGTTGAATATAACAAGAATTTCATCAGTATTCTCTATATTTATATTTATATGAACATTTATTAAAGATATTTGCTTTTAGTAGTTTAAATTTGAAGTGTATCTTTTACATTGGAATCCTTGGAAAAATATTGTTACTGAAATTTCATTCATTTAATACTTATGTTCTTATGGTGGGTAGAAAACAGATTTGTAAAAAAATATATATATAAGACTACAGTATTTTTTAGGACCAATGGGGTGTACTTTGATCAACTAGTGAAAGTATTGTTTGAGGACCATGGCGTGTACTTTGATATGCTAGTGAGTGGACCAATGGTGTGTACTTTGATCTGCTAGTGAGAGTATTGTTTGTATACCAATAGTGTGTACTTGGATCTGCTAGTGGGAGTACTGTTTGTATACCAATAGTGTGTACTTGGATCTGCTAGTGGGAGTACTGTTTGTATACCAATAGTGTGTACTTGGATCTGCTAGTGAGAGTATTGTTTGTATACCAATAGTGTGTACTTTGATCTGCTAGTGAGAGTATTGTTTGAGGACCAATGGTGTGTACTTGGATCTGCTAGTGAGAGTATTGTTTGAGGACCAATGGTGTGTACTTTGATCTTCTAGTGAGAGCATTGTTTGAGGACCAATGGTGTGTACTTTGATCTAATAGTGAGAGTATTGTTTGAGGACCAATGGTGTGTACTTTGATCTACTAGTGAGATTATTGTTTGAGGACCAATAGTATGTACTTGGATATTCTAGTTAGAGTAAAAGATTGTTCAAAGGAACCGTTACATGAAATGGACCATGAGATATAAATAGTAGAGGAAATTTAAAAAATGTTTTCCATGTAATCAAAGGGGGAGAGAATTCGGAAGCAGAACCAAACTTTTACGTTCATATTGATAACAATATATTCATTGTTAGGCACTTCCGCGCTGTGTCTTATATGCAGATAAGTCAAACGGAGGTTACACTCAAATAACGATATCCAATAACACAGGCAAAAGGCTAACAATAGTTAGTCGACGCTGATAGCGAATGTCGAACAAGACGTTTGATAACGAAGGGAACCGTCAAATGTCATCAAGCTGAATCTCTACGTCTATAAGACTGCCTCTCTCAAAAGCCGTCGAGAGTAGTCTGTTAACATTTCGTTATTCTTCATTAAAACCTAGTCTTGTTTTGACATATCAGGTCATTGTCTCTCAGTCAAAACTTTCCCTATTTATGAAACAAATAACTAATTGTATGTATGTGAATAGAAAGACTAATCTTGTTTTTTATCTGTCCTTCCTTTTCACTTTTTTTTTCTGTTATTCTTTCGTTGTCCATTTTGTTAACATAATGCATGAAATATCACCCTAGTATCACCTTTTCTCTGTATTCTTGTGCATGATATAGATCTAGTAATTAGTAAAAAAAAAAAAACAGACTTGGTTAATTTGAATTGCAATAAGTTCTGTGTGACATAGTCGTCAGCAGTCTAGAGAGTTACACAGTATATTCGTCTCAAAGAAATACTCTTATTTTCATTTAATGTGTGTATAATCTCTTTCCATTGAGACCTTGGAATATATCCAAGCATACAAAACCGCAATCAGACCTTGACCTTCACTGTTAGAGACGCTTGAAAAGAATCGGGAAAAAAAGTGACGTCACCGAGCTCTCATTTTGTTGACCCTGAATGTTGCTACTACTACTGTAAAAGTTCAGGTAGGAATGGAAGGCCATGGGCTGAAGGACATTCTGGGAGGTGCGGGTGTTTGTTAGCAGGAGGATTTTGAAATGGTTGGTCCAAGAACTAAAGCTTAAGGTTAGTAATGTTATGTTAGAGTCAGAGTCAGTCAACGTATTCATGTTCATTGTAATATTTATATACTTATTGTCACAGGTTTCCTATTATAGTTATAATTATAACTCGATAGAATCTACCTAAGGTCTCGATAAGTCTAGGTGTCCCTGGTTCAGTTCTAGTTAACGAAATAAAACAATGAAACCACTAGATCAAACACATAAACTTTAATCAGCTTTACTGCATCTCACACAAGCTGGTCTCTCCCTCTGACAACAAAACACACTTCCGGTCATTCGCGCAGAATGTAAAAATAGATTATACATACATACACACATTCATCCGTGACACTTATGTATATATGTTTTAAGTTTTTTTTTTCATTCAGTAGTTTAGGAAGATGACATTGCCAAGAAACAAAGAAGACAAAGAAATTTGTGTCATGTCCGTAGGGACAACATTATTTTCAAATTGTTCATTAACTAAAGTTTTTTAGTCTATACAAAACTTCGACGTTTTGTTCATTTTAATTCAATGGTAAAGAAAAAAAATGTTTCCACTCGAGTAATTAATGAAAGTAATTGTTCCTTCAGAGTTCCATATGTTAGGACAAATTTGTACAAATACTCCTTCTTCCCTAGCGCTATTAGAGCATGGAATGGGTTGTCTGAGCTAGCCAGGAAAACAAGTGACTTGGCAGAATTTAGATCATAGGTTAACATGTATGACGCGTAGGATGTAATAATCATCTTTTTTTTTTTGAAGTAACATGTATTATATAAGATAAGATAAGATAAAGATTATCATATTCTAGCCCAAACCATCCACAAGACGGCGGGGGAGGGGGGGATGGCGCCGCACAGGGTTCCAATCTAAGACCATCGAAACAGCAGTCCAGAGCGCAAACCACATGACCAGACAGCCATCCATTATAGTATATAATGATTGCTTGGAAAGTATATAATGATGCTTGGAAAGCAACAATGATAGTGCATAGATCCCTAAAAGATTCTATTACTTAGTCTTATATTTGATGATTCCTATACTATGATTTTGTAATAGGGTATTTTCATTATTAAGTCAATTATAGTAATATTCCCCTGATTCAATTCATATTTCTTAGACCTGGTTTACATTCAAAAGATTTCCTTCAACTAAATAAAAAAAATGTGGAGGGGGTACAGAGGATTTAGTAGTGAAAAATGGATGCGGCCTGGGCCACCGCTACCCACTGTGCATTGTGTGAATTGCATGCAGGCCGCCGTAAAGGGGTTTGGTTGTTGTGCTGGCCATATGACACCCTGCTTTTTAACCGTTGGCCAGAGAAACAGATTATAAAATCTTAATAAAGAGGTCCTACCGGCCCACCAATAATTCGCCCGAACACCCATATAGCTAGTCCGCCCCTGTGTTAGTCTGTAGCTTAAGCTTTTAGTATCAATCCTATCTTGAAGTCTCCTCCCTGACTATGTAACTACAGATCAGTAACTATAGATCCACTATGTAACAAATCTCCATTCTCTGCTATGAAACAAAAAGGCTGATGTATAAACCCCCATAATGTTTAAAAATACCAAAGATTCATCTGGGCTGTAAACAGTGGAAACATATCTCGAAAAAAAATCTAAACTAGTTTATCAAGAGTCACATTTAGTTGTATAGAGAGATCTCTCAAAAGATTTCTATGAACTGAGAAAAGTGTTTTTCACAGTAAGAGCCTTGGTCCACTTTGACTATTCTGTAAAGAAAAGGTTCCAAGCCACTGATCCGTGGTCACCAAGGACTATTTATTTCTTAAGGTGCACAATAATGTTCCCCAACTTTTCTCCCTTTCTCGATCCGGGGGGTCTCAAACATTTTTGATACAGTCGGCAGGGGATATCAGAAGAAAAAAAATATTATAATAAAAATTTAAAAAAAATAATAGATCTAGTACAAAATCGTGGGCAGACGTTTTGAGAGGATCTACTGGCAGATAACAGGCGAATAAAATGATCTCAAGGGTGTCAAGGATCGGATCTGGCGGTGGTCTTTGTTTGGGAATCATTGGGTTAGATAGATTAGATAGGCAGAGATAGATATCGATCGATCGATCGATCGATCGATCGATCGATCGATAGATAGATAGATAGATAGATAGATATAGATAGATAGATAGATAGATAGATGGATAGATGGATAGATAGATAGATAGATGGATAGATAGATAGAGATAGATAGAGATAGATAGATAGAGATAGACTCGAGGCCAGAATGAGAACAGTGTACACTGGCGGGGTGTCAGACTCGAGGCCAGAATGAGAACAGTGTAAACTGGCGGGGTGTCAGACTCGAGTCCAGAATGAGAACAGTGTACACTGGCGGGGTGTCAGACTCGAGGCCAGAATGAGAACAGTGTACACTGGCGGGGTGTCAGACTCGAGGCCAGAATGAGAACAGTGTACACTGGCGGGGTGTCAGACTCGAGGCCTGAATGAGAACAGTGTACACTGGCGGGGTGTCAGACTCGAGGCCAGAGACCGCGTGCACCGGGATCGTAACTCTTGGTATGCGTAGTTCATTTTGTCGGAGAACATGTCCCGCAAACCTCATGCGACGCAATGCCACAACCTCACTAAGTGGTGACCCCAAGTTCAGTATAGGATTTCCTTGTTTGAGACCCGATCTGTGTAACTGACTGCCAAACTTCGTCTTAGCCTCTTCTCAATAAAGGCAGAAGATATTCCATGTCTTGCATGCATACGTCACTGTTGGGATAACGATTGTGTTAAGTAGGCGGTTTGGCTTGTCCAATTGGCCGCAGCCTTTGGAAAATGGCCCTTGCCTTTCCTATTCGGCTTGCTAAGTCATGTTAGGCGTCCCCATCATTTGCCATGATGTTGCCTAGGCATGTGAATTTATCAGCATCTTCAATGTCCGTCATTCGATTCTGTTTACGACATGGAATACTGAAGGCAGTCTGATTCATTGCTCTCCTCATTATGTAGTCGATGGCTAGTGTCACCACTTATTAACTGACATTTGATTAAGCATATTAAAATGTATACTATGCAGTTATTAAAGATGCCTCCCTTCACTTGATCTGTTGTACTAAATTTGTTGCTCCGTATGTCTACTAGATCTATTGAGTACTATAATAACAAATATGTACATTCATCAACTTACTCATAGAAATCACATTTATTAAGTTTAAAATAACAATTCACTGGCAAGTCCAGCCATCAAGGAATACCAGAAATTATCCACATAAATCAACAATATACTTCAATAGAATTCATCAAGTACATGATCATTGATGACTTTTTACACTATTGGCAAGATACATCTTTACACTTCCATGATCTTGA
The DNA here is from genome assembly GCF_947242115.1 of Biomphalaria glabrata. Classification (NCBI taxonomy): domain Eukaryota; kingdom Metazoa; phylum Mollusca; class Gastropoda; family Planorbidae; genus Biomphalaria; species Biomphalaria glabrata. The sequence goes on from NC_074719.1 coordinate 7,682,845, forward strand.
TGACTACTGATTATTGTCCATGTGGTCCGCTCTCAAAACGAGACTTTTTATCCATCATTCCCCGCAAATCTTTACGTGAAAACTGTTACCCCCTGATTCCCGACTAGTTCATGTCACAATATGTAACGAACAATGATGTGACGGCTAGTAGAAAGAGAAAGGGAGACCCCTGTCTTACACCTGTCTCGATGCTGAAGACCTCTGTTGTTCCTTCTTTTTTAAGGCAAGATAGTATTTTTAAATATTTCATCTTGAATCGAGATTAGGTGTGGGAGAATTAACGTGTATAAGCTTTATACCAGACAGATAGATTGATTTGATATACGCTTTATAAAAATAATAATCTTTATCCTTGATGAAATGGTACATAGTCATACAATTAAAAAGTTGCAGACAAAGAGTCTAAAAAAATATGAGAACCGCGATAGCAGCTATACGTCTTTCTAGCCCATAATTGATAAGAATGGAGAGCTTTTTGTCTGTGATTTGTTTTAATATACTGCCACATAAAAATGCATTTCTAGAAATGACTCTGTCACCAAAACACGGCATAATTCCTTTTGTCACGTGGGTGTTTGAAGGGCAGGGGAGAAGAGGGATTCAAGAAGGTCAAAACAAGTTCAGGCAGCAGCAGACTGAGCTATTTAATTCTCGTAAAGTAAACTTCGTTTTATTGATTGTTGGATAAAACCAGAAAAGTGATCCAAGGGACAATTGTAGGTTGGTGCTAGTCTAGCAGTGTCACCACATGGACAAAAAATATTCACCAAAAACATTGCCAAGGGTAAGAATTTATTTTGTGAATTTCAGCTAGCGCGAAGAAAAAAAATTAGATCTAATAGGAATTGTCCATCCCCAGGCATTGACGGACTGATCTATATATATATAATAAGCAAAAACTACTTTTTAAAAATTAATTAATATTTTTTTTTTGCCCTAGATGGGGAAATGCGTATTTTAGGATGATAAACCGTACTTGCGTATTTTGGTGTCCATTTGCGTACAAAATACGCAAGATGCGTATTTGTAGGCAACTCTGCATACGTACCAAAAGTTCGCAAGAGGGAAAGACCATAGCTAGAAGGGAAAATTAAAAGAGAGGCCTTCACTTTTTCTGAGCCTCAGTTACTGTTGTAAATGTATAGAAATTAAACAGAAATTAAAGTGAAATTAGTATCTACGACATTACGATGGTGTAACACTGTTTAGTGCAGAGTTACTCAAACAAAAACTAATGAAATGGATAAGGTGGATTAGATTTGAGATGTGTTATTATGCCCGGCTAAATGCGCTAAATTTCAAGCCTGTTTCTTTTATTTGTGATGAGATTCATTACGGCGGCAATGAATCCACATTGTGCGAAAAAACAACAACAACAACAACAACATTCAACAACTTCTTTACCCATTATATATATATAAGTTTGAAATATCTTTTTAAAACCAGAATTTGTGGTATGTTTAGACTTTGTGGTATGTTTAGACTTTGTGGTATGTTTAGACTTTGTGGTATGTTTAGAATTTGTGGTATGTTTAGACTTTGTGGTATGTTTAGACTTTGTGGTATGTTTAGAATTTGTGGTATGTTTAGACTTTGTGGTATGTTTAGACTTTGTGGTATGTTTAGACTTTGTGGTATGTTTAGACTTTGTGGTATGTTTAGAATTTGTGGTATGTTTAGACTTTGTGGTATGTTTAGACTTTGTGGTATGTTTAGACTTTGTGGTATGTTTAGAATTTGTGGTATGTTTAGACTTTGTGGTATGTTTAGACTTTGTGGTATGTTTAGAATTTGTGGTATGTTTAGACTTTGTGGTATGTTTAGACTTTGTGGTATGTTTAGAATTTGTGGTATGTTTAGACTTTGTGGTATGTTTAGACTTTGTGGTATGTTTAGACTTTGTGGTATGTTTAGACTTTGTGGTATGTTTAGAATTTGTGGTATGTTTAGAATTTGTGATATGTTTAGAATTTGTGGTATGTTTAGAATTTGTGGTATGTTTAGAATTTGTGGTATGTTTAGACTTTGTGGTATGTTTAGACTTTGTGGTATGTTTAGAATTTGTGGTATGTTTAGACTTTGTGGTATGTTTAGACTTTGTGGTATGTTTAGACTTTGTGGTATGTTTAGACTTTGTGGTATGTTTAGGTCGACAAAGAATAGTACGTAACAGATACTAAACATTTAGTGAGCTAATTATTTTTCTAATTATCCGATCGGATAAACTGGCTTTAAGAGAAGAAGTTATTTTAATTGGATAACATTTTGACCTTCTGTACATCTCCTTCGGTCGTGTCGAGGACCCACTGGGTCCACGGACCACAGTTTGAGAAACACTGGTTTAGAGGGCAAAATTTTGAAGAGTGTTTTTTTACAACACTACCTCGACCACACAATCCCATTGTTACAAGGTCGCTTTTACTTTGATTCGACTAGGTGTAAAAACGTGAATATACATAATAATAAACTATTATGAAGTGAGACTGACTGACTGATGCACTAAATTTAGACCCCTTCCCCGCCCCTCCAAAAAAAAAAAGAAGAGAATAACGAACTTTAAAAAAAATTTTGAAATAATAATTTGTACACTTTAAAAATAACGTTTTATTATATTACAACACTCTCTGGAGGAAACTGTCAATGTTGTTTTCTAAACAGACTTTGAATACAGCGAAACTCAATGTAAAAGAACATGAAATTTGAATAACGTTTTTATTAATAGTTTTTTTTTCGTGCATGTATCAACGCTGTCTGTCTGTTTGTCTGTCTGGTTCTAATCTTGTACTCGTTTTTTTCCCACTTCCTATTTTCAGATCAAGTTGAACCATAACACAATCATTCATTGCTAATGACAACACGTGAATCAATTTTAATTAATTAATTAATTTAATTTCTCATAATTAATTAATTTTGCTTTAAATGGAAATCGTAGTAAGCTAATGGGAGATTGTCATAACAATAATGAGATTTGAGATATACAGCAGTAATAGAACAGTGCTCTCACCCACCCGGTAAGCCGCGAATGGGACTCTTATCAACATGCAAGATAGCAGACGTGTGAAAGTCGCTAGAATAGGAGAGTACCTTAAGTATTTGTGTACAGTTAGGATTGATTCCAAAAAATAAAAGATTACATTTTACTCAATATAAGCTAGGTTTTCACAAGTATATTTTTCAATCCTAAACTTGTTTTAATTTGTCAACAGATTCTTCTATTAGACCGGAAGAAACTATGGAGCCTATGTCATATTATTACAGCGTGGAAATGACTTTAAGTAAACTTCAATTAAAATATCTGTCAGTTGGTTGGACTGAAATGTGTACAGTAAAGTTTCCCTTTCAGACCTTGCGATCTATTGGGCAGATGATATAAAGGTTTCTGTGAGAGTGTCAAGTGGCCAGCACAAAGACCAACCGTCTTTGCTTTTCCCCCAACTAATGTCAGGTACCCATTAGACTGGTTGGACTCAGAGGCGCCATAAAGATTTCGAAATTCAAAATTCCAGTTTTCACCGAGATTGGAATCCAGAATCGCCAGTTCGGAAGCCAAGCGCTATACCACTAAGCCACCGCGCCTTCCCTGAATTGTTTCAATCTCCAAAAATGATTTCCAGGTTAAAATGCTGTAATAGAAGTATTGCCACCGTTGAGACTGAAGAGTCATTAGATCAAGAAGTGACTGCCATTTACGAGGCTATAAGCAAAAGTGAAGAAAGCAAGAACTCACTAGATGTGGGAGAGGATCTCGATAAGTCCACTCACCAAGACAGCATTAAAGACTTAATTAAACTTGATCGTTATCGATCTCAACTGAAAGGTTTCGACCAACTCGAAAGCTTTATAAACAAGTACGAGAATGACCCAGTTCAAATCTCAGACCGTTTACGAAAGTTTCGCAGCAGAACAGATGACAGCGACGACACATTGCTGCATACGGCAGCTCTCCTGAGCGGAGACATTCGGCTCATAAAGCTTCTAATGGAGAACTGCCCAGAATTAATCTCCATCCCAAGAACAGGAAGTTATCAAGGACAAACTGCTTTGCATATAACAATAGCTAAAGGAAAAGAAAGGGCGACAAAAGCTATACTCGAAAATCTTAAAGAAGAAAATAAAGCCAACATATTGTCAATGAAAGCCACGGGGTCAAAGTTCAAGAATAATATAATGATGGGGGAGACTGTGTTCTCTGTGGCTGTACTAACTCTAAACACTGACATGGTAGATCTTCTCTTACAGCACGACGCAGGCCTCGATGAAGTGAACAGCAGAGGGGATTCAGTCATACACACATTGGTCAAATACGCAGCTATTAAACCAGATCAAACTGATGACATTATACGCATGTTAAAATATTTAAACAAGATTATTCTTCAGATGGAAAACGAAAATAATCTCATCAATAGACTCACCAGAAATTTTCACAAAACAAGTGAAACGGAAAAAGATGTGGGCGATGAGCAAAAAAGACAAGAAAGAGATGAAGACTTTGACTGCCAGGACATTGTTGACAAGATGTGGTTTAAAGAAAATAATGACCTAATGACGCCTTTAAAGTTGGCAGCTTCTGTAGGTTCCATTGATATTTTCAATGCCTTGATGAGTTTGAAAGATGTCTTTTATTTTCCCAGTAATTCTGATGGCTCTTTCGATACAAAGTATTATGATATCACGGAAATCGATCACGTCGCACAGTATCGATATTCAACAAACCTAAAGAGTCATAGTAAAGATACAACGTGCTTTAGCCCCACAATGGCTTGGTATTTAGGATGTGTACCAAGAGGTTCGTCCGTTATAGAAAGCTTGAGTCGTCTTAAATGGAAGGAGGCGAAGCCTCTAGTTGATACTCTACAAATCAAAATGATAATAGCAAGAAGATGGAAAAGTTCTCGAAAGTTCTTTTACGTCCTTGGTGTTTTGCACCTAATTGTCATGTTTTTATTTACTACCTCCATATTTTACAGGAAGCGAGTGATGCACTCTTCAGATTGTACGGACACAAATAATGATTGCTCTAGAGCTCGTATGTACAGTCAAGTTGTTCCATGGCTGCTTTTCATCTACGGACTTGCTGTTGTGGTCTCTGAGATATACAGACTGTATTTACGACACACTTGTAAAGTTTTCAAGCACCATAACAACAGCTGGTACAGGGCCAGCCTTTTGATGCTGGCGCTGGGCCTTGGTGTCGATGCAGGTCTTTACACTTGGCACACGGAAGACAGCAATGATCTTATTTTTGTCATTCTTATTCTAGGATTTTGGTTTCTCTTTTTCTTTCTGAAAGGTTTTGAAAAATTTTCCGTGTACATCGTCCTGTTCCAGAAGGTGATCATGGGAGACCTGCTGCGCTTTGGGCTGATCATTTGCGTTGTTTTCTCCGCGTACTCCTTCGCTATGTACGCTGTGTTGGTAGGTCGTGGCAACGTCGAAGAATTCAGCACTTTTGAAAACACAACACTGACCATGTTCGGGTACATGCTTGGCCTGAAAGATTTAAGTTTTTTGGACAGTGTGGAACTACAGACTCAACGACTGGTCGCAGTGATCTATGTGATGTTCATCATCACGACCTATATACTTCTCATCAATACTCTCATAGCCATGATGAGCAGGACATCGGAAAACATTTTTGATGACAGGAAACTATTAAACATCATACAAACATCCTCAGTGATCCTGTTTCTGGATGGCTTCTATATACAACGTCAACCAATTGACGACACCCGAGAAGCTGGCGTGAAGCGTTTCAGGGAAAACAGGTTTTATTTAGCTATTAAAACAGATCAAATGGGGACAATGATTCGTGATAAAAACTTGACTCCAAGGTGGGATGACATAACCATTGACTTATTGAAACGCTCTCTGCGTCGCCCCCCAAAGCGCTCTGTCATAAAGCCAGTTCGTAAACTTATAACTAAAACGTCCAAAAGATCAACTAGCGCTAAATATGAAACTGCGCCTGAGGGAAATAATGATAATGCACCGGAAGTAAAGAACACATTGAACTCCATGAATAAATCCGACAGACAAGCTATGCTAGACATCTATTACCAAGAATAAGTACATTAGCTGTGCATACATCAAATTCTATCTGATTGTAAGGAAACAATACATACATCCACAGTTGAGATGATGTATCTAAATTAGGACAATAATGAATTATAATAATATGGAAAGTTTAGAATGATTTTATTACATTGTGTATGATTGAGTTTATTATTGATTAACAGAGCTTGGCGACTTAAAAGCCAATTAAATAAACTAGGGTTTATAATTGTGTTATTTTACTAAACCTTCAATATTAAACCTAATTATAACTTTAAGTAAACTATTTCAATATGGCAGGTTTTATCAATATCTATAAAGAAGTGCTTCTCAAAACCCTTTATAGAGCTTCGAGCGTAATAGTTCAATAACGTACTATATCGTTGATAGTTTATGCTTTTATAACAGCTCAATGTGCCTGCGCTCAAAAATGGGCATACGCTTTTAAGACAACACTACAGATAGCTATGATCTACTACATACATCTGTGGTCAGTACACTGTAGAGGCACTACTTATTGTTCAATAGCCGAGCAGTTTAGGATACATATCTCATCTGGGGGATAACCGTAGGCCAAAGACTTTTTTTTTCACTTGCTTGGAGGAGAACGGCCCCCACCACAAGCACTTCTATAAGAAAAACTGAAGCGTTTGTTTGCCCTCTCTAACTGTAGACAGCTGACATCAAATGACCCTGGGAAGAGACAGCTGGATATTTTTTACAATGATTGCCAGACTCAGATTTGAGACTAATAAAATGCTCCTTTTTTAAAAAAAATCTAACATTCATTAGTTTTAAGAGCAAAATAATCACCGTATAAGATGTATAGAGAAGGATTTTTTTTTAACTTGTTTTAAAGTTTTACATGTTAGCCAGGTATTCCGGCTAGATTGCTCAAAGAACTATGCAATGAGCTAGCACTAGTGTTCAAAATACTTTTCAGGCATCCTTTAATCAGGGGAGGGTACCGAGGGACTGGAAAAACGCTTATGTCACTCCCAAATTTAAAAAAGGAGAAAAATCTGATCCAGTAAACTACAGACCAGTATCACTAACCTGCATCACATGTAAAATACTAGAGCACATAATAGTTAGCAACTATATAAATCAAAGCAATAATACATTAAACATTGAACCATAATTTACAAATACAATAACGAAATCTAATTAATCACAAGAAAGACACAAAGATAACTGCACATTTCTTGATCAATGTACCTAATGACATTACAAGATAGAATGGGTCACGGAATTAGCCAGGAAAACCAACGACTTAGCAGAGTTTAAGTCACGGATTAGCATGCATGACTACATTGACACATGAAAGACATAGGACGTAATTCTCTTCTCTTTTAAAGTAACGTCTATAATTTATAAGATATTCTAATATTATAGTACATGCTGATGATATTAGTTTTGATCTATAAAAGAAAATATTAAAGAATGCTTTCACTTGTCTATAATGCTGTGTGTGAAGCAAATGTTTTCGCAATGAATGTTTATAATATTTGTTTTGATATTCTGTTTACATAAAGTATGTATCTGCTACTAGCTGGAGATGTAATGTTATCACAGTTACATTATTATTATTATTATTATTATGTAATACAAGTTGATAATATAATGTTACATTTGTTTTTATCTGCCTTAGGTTTACATTATATTTAGGCACTGATTGAATAACTCTGTGGGCTGAATGCATATTTATTTTATTATCATTATATTGCTGTATGCGCAATAGAAACACCTTTTCTGTCATTAATAAAGATTATTATTATTATTATTGTTATTATTATTAATATAGCCCGGCGGCTAATGTAGTTACTATAATTGTCATACTGCAGAATGGGGAAGTATTCATTCTCTGGCACTGCAAGGGTCGAGTTTCTTTAAAGAGAAACAAAATTCATTGTAGTCCCTTTATCAATATCCAATAAGGAATTTTCTGGTGATGTGACAGGTCTGCAGCAGTACCGCCCTCAGACAGGCAACGAGAATGTTCCTAGGGATGTTAAGGGCCTTGAAGGTATCTGAGGTCAGTTGTTATTATCCCCTCGGTTGACATAACAATGGGGTTTATAGTTATTTTGGATAACTTCCATAAACGCTCAAGCTCCAACAGTGGCGTAGCTAGGATGGGGGGAGGAGGGGGGAGAAATTGAAAATTCCCCAGGCTGCCGCTTGAGGGGGCCCCCAAATGAGTATATGTTTTTTACATTAAATATTAAGCATTACGCAAAATGCAGGGGCCCCCAAATAGGTCAAGCCCCCCCCCCCAGGGCCTCCACATGATTGGAAATTTCTAGCTACCCTCCTGATCTCCAAGCCAAGGTTCCCATATATTCTTTGTTTTTCCATTTCAATTTTTCTTAAATTATGAGATTATGTGGTAAGGCGATGCCAATAATGGTAGCGGCTTTTTCTTTTTTATTGATAAACAGCAGAACAGGGCGATTAAAATCTACCGTTTTGTCGGTCCAGATAGGCCTATTCCAGTATAGCAGATGTTCAGTAGACTCGAGAACCTCTTGTGGCAAGTATTTGTAATTAGGAGGAGTATCCTTACCAAGATAATTATGTTTCTTAGCCAAGTGCTGGTGCATTAAAAACTTTGCAACTTGGTTATGGCGACCTAGGTTTTTATTATTATTATCATTATAATCATTATTAAATGGCTCAGCGTTATTTAATTGTAGACTTACTTAGACATTGGCAAAATTATGTAGTTAAGTCATACCATTTATCACTTATGTAAATGGAAGAAGGTAATAATAATTATAATTTAAACAGATTCTTGCTTAGGGCTAGAAGTCAGCAAAAGAAAAAAAAAAGTTTAAAAAATCACGCACAGAAATTAAGTATAAATAAGTGTTAAAATAAGAGAACAGCTAGCATCTAGTTAATAGACTCTCTTGTACATGTTCTACATTACTTGTGTTTACCAATGCAAATCACTCAACAGTTTACATCATTCAACCAACCACATCAAATCCTTCAAAATCACAGTAAACAACCTATACAATGTTACCCATTTGACATAGTCCTATTGCGATTAAGTGCATCAGAAGACAACCGCCCATTAGTATTACATTATTGTGTTGTTTTCAGATGGTATGTTTAAACATAGTTTTGTAACTCTTTCATGCACACTGCCATCTCAAATGAAATTGCTCACTGTTCAACACAGGACACGAATGTAATATTTAGAGATAGAAGCATAGACATAAATATATAGACTGGACGATAAAGTAAAAATTATTATGGGAAACATTTGGGAAAGGATAAGTTTGTATGAGTTAACAGCAGTAATGAGCAGTGTAAATATTTTTTCAGCCATAACCTATATAATTGATAAAACCCTTCTGTATTATTATATCTCTAATCCTGCCTACCAAATCTATTAAATTTACATAATTAAAATAATTATAAATAGTTTCAAATAATAGATTTAGATCTTGTCTATATAAATACTAAACTAAAAAAAATACTACTTACTACTAGTACTATACTACTATACTCTATACTATAATTGTAAACTGTATAGTCTAGTCTATAGTTAGTATATAAATAGTCTAGGACTAGATTGTCACTAGAGCTATAATCTATACTTATACTAGATCTAGTCTATAGTCTGCATGCATAGATGAGAGATTGACTAGTTTAATAGTTAGTAGTAAAAAGTATGAAAAGTATTAGACCTAGTTATTACAAATATTAGTCATATTTTTTAGATTTAGATCTATCAATATTTGAATATTAAATTAGTCACAGTTACAGTGATACTGAATTATTCTGACTTACTGAAACTGAAAGTTAATGTGTATAATATTCAATTTTTTTTCAACCTTTAGAATTTATCCTTGGCCTATCGTACTACGAACATTAGAGCACGTTCTGCTCATTTTCTTTGACTTTTTTTTTTACTAAAAACTAATAAAAACTAATTCTAACAATTTGACTCGATAAGACGACCGCCATACATTAATAAAGAAGCCGTGTCAACAAACATAGATCCACATCACAAACCTATATATATTTGCCTATGTCTATGATTATGAAACAAAGGCAAAATATTGGGAATATGGCAGTTTTGTACTTTTCAAAACTAAAGATCATAATTATATATTGGCTGAAATGTTAGTCCTAGAATTTATAGCTCAATTGCCGCCATTATTTTTCACATAGATATAGTTAATAAAACATATTTGACTTCCCCCAAATAAAAATAACTTCCTACTTCCAGTCTATATTTATTTATGTCTATGGATAGAAGCTGCCTTACCACACGATATTGCGCACTATTCAACACAGGACAGGAATGTAATGTTTAGAGATAGAAGCGTACTATATTGCGCACTATTCAACACAGGACACGAATGTAATATTTAGAGATAAAAGCGGCCTTGCCACACGATATTGCGCACTATTCAACACAGGACAAGGAATGTAATGTTTAGATATAGAAGCTGCCTTCCGCCTAAAGCGACAAAAAGGGAATCGGGAGAGTCTGTCGTTCTGGAACAAGAGGGGAAAGGAGTCCTACGGGAAGCGTGGTCGAGAGGCTAAGTACGCTTGAACTTATCTTGGCTACCTAGAAGGGGGCTCGAGGTTCGACACCCGACTCGGTCAGAGTTGTGTTTACTGAACGCCTTAAGGCAGCACGGAAAACCAACTCCTAGATACCCCCTCCCCCCCCCCCACTGGTCCACAAATGAGATTGGACCAAAGCGCTCTGAGCATGCTATAAGCATGAAAGTAGCGCTATATAAAAGATATAATAATAATTACATGGTAACTTAAGAAGGCTATCACCGTTGACCTAGAATAACACTGGCGCCGCTGTTTTGGCTACACCTTTTTGGCGACGGTCGCATGAGCACTGTGGCTGTTTAAGAAAACATACACTGTAAACTAGAAATTGTTTTCTATGCAAAAAAAAAAAGGCCTAAATATTTTTAAAGAATATAAAAGTTCACTTGATAAAAATAAGACAATGTTTCTAAATATTTAACAAATAACTAAAGCGAACTCTTTAACAACTTAGATCCTTAGTCTAGAACTCGATGAATGGACAAGCTTTCCATCCTATACATTTCAAGAGCCTCCGGTAGTTTTTTTTTTGTTTTAAGTAGCTTTCATACAGTGCTGCTTTCATTCTTATAACACAATCAGAGCGCGATAGTTCAATCTAATTTTGGGGCGGGGGGTGGGGGTATCTGGGAGAAGGTTTTCCGTGCTGCCTCAGTAAAGACAACTCTGCTCGAGTCTGGTGTCGAACCTCGAGCCAAGCCAAGCTCAAGCGTGCTTAGCCTCACACATCCCAGAACGTTTTCACGTGATCAAGACGGGTAGGTCACGTGGTCGTAGATGTATTGTAATGTCTTCTATGAAGTTAGGGTAGAAACGATTATCAAGCATTAACACTTTCTCTCCGTAATTATTTACCACATTCTGGTGGAATCAACGTTGGTATCGTCAGTTAGGAGAGAAAGAGTTAAACTTTTACTAGCATGGTGGAGACACAATATAATAATTTAGTGTAATAATAATTAATATTAATAATAAAAATAATAATAATAATAATCTTTATTGTCAGTAAGGAAATTTGTCTTACAATTTGTGAATTACACCAAACAAAACATAATAACTATAGAAAACAAAATGTACATTCACACCAGACTCATACATAGTTTTCATGTGACAAAGTTTATATCAGATTGTTTCTATTTATTGATTTGATTGCTAGGGGAACAAAAGAGTGTTTGTGTCTGTTTCTTTGCTATCGGTGTCTTGTATCTCTTTTGTGATGGTAAAATAAAAAAATCCTGACCAAAAGGGTGATTTTTTATTTTTAGAATCTTTTTAACTTTTGTATGGATGTTTGTCTCAATATTTGAAGATTTTGAATTAGCTATTGCACCAAAAAAATGTCTCAGCCGCTTCATCATAACCACGTCAGGTCGTCATCAGTACGTCTTGCACCATAGGATGAGAACCACTGCTCTGACTAGTGTGACTTAAAAAAACAACTATGACTTAATTAGATTTAAAAATGTTGAACAATATATTGGCCTTGCTTTACATATTCAATGGCATTTTCCGAGGAAATAATGAACAGTCTTCATTCATGTGGAAATTTTTTTAATTTTATTCCTAAGAGAAGAGGGATCATGGATGAATGTTTTTTTTTTATTTTCATTTCAGAATTTCAATGGGAAAAAAATCTATGCATGTAAGCTATAATACGCACCTATTCATTCACTTGTAGGCTTTATAGCAAGCATGGACAAGTTCAATAGCTTTAAGGAAATTGGAACAAATATATAGGGCTTGTTAGGCATAGAACAAAAACGTTGAGTTTCCACTTCGCAGCTTATCGCTTGTAATATGTTCCCCAAAATATGGCAAACAATTTAATTTCTAGGAAAATCGTCAGAGCCGTTTTTGAAATATCCATCCAACTTCCAGTCTCCAACTTGTTCTCTCCACACAAACCACCCATAAAGGGAAAAGTACAGAAATGTTCTTCAAGCTAATATCGCTGATTCAATAGAAGGTCCTTTTCTAAACATTTCAAAGCCAATCTAAATATCTGCTCTCTAGATATACAATAGCATTTTTTTCTGTGACAATAGTGTAATCGTTTTAAAATCAAGATTGAACAAGTATCGAATTGATTTATTTTGTGGTTGGAGTATCCATAGTTTCTTAAACGTAAACACAATTTCAATGAGATCACACACTGTGACAGAAACCTAGGGCCAGAGAAACCTAGGGCCAGAGAGACAGAGAGTGACAGAGACGAAGTCGGTTTGACTCACTTTGTTAACCTCTTTAATTTTAATGTGACACTAATCTGCATAACATCTCGTGCATTCAAAATAGTGCAAAAGTCATTAGCATTGTAAACTGAATTGGTAAGTTAGTTCAGCCTCTATAAATCAGACTATTTACAAACAAGTTGTGTGTATAATGGCCACGTTTTGCATTTTGTATTTCTAAGATTTTCATTTTTTTAAAAACAAAATTTAAACATTTGTGATTGCCATTTTATAAATTGTATGAATTCGAGTTTGTATTTATATGTGAAGTTCTTTCTTTGTGGTTGAAGATGAACTCAATCTTATTTTCTATGTGCACGATTCTATTTTCTATGTGCACGATTCTATTTTCTATGTGCACGATTATATTTTTTATGTGCACGATTATATTTTTATGTGCACGATTATATTTTCTATGTGCACGATTTTATTTTCTATTTGCACGATTCTATTTTCTATGTGTACGATTATATTTTCTATGTGCACGATTTTATTTTCTATTTGCACGATTATATTTTTTTCTATGTGCACGATTATATTATTTTTCTATGTGTACGATTATATTTTTTCTATGTGCACGATTATATTTTTTCTTTGTGCACAGAGTTTGATGTAGCATTAAACCTAGGTATCGAAAAAAGGATTTCCTTGTATACATGTGAGGTTTGGGTTTCATTTAGGTCTGACTTTCTGTTTAAGAGAGACGTGCTGAAACCATTTTCATAAGGGAATATTTCAATCCTACGTGTCGAACAGTTGAGCACGCTGTAATAGCTTTCTATAACATAGCTTCCAAATACATAGACCTTGGTTAGCTTTAGCCTAACAATTTGCCATTAAATGGTTTCTGCCTAATGCGGCATCTGCCAAATCTCCTATTTGGCTACGGCCCGCTTGCGCAGTCTATCTATAATGCATAATAAGGCCGCAAAGGATCGATCCCTTTGACCCAATGATGTTGTCGCGTTAAAGACCCCGCTGTCTAACGATATCTGTTCACGAGTCTGACGAAGGGAAGACCACGGTCTGGAGATGTACTCACAGAGCCTGACGAAAGATGCGCTTTCATGACCATGGTCCAGTTACAATCCTTATCAATTAAAGCTTTAGATAAGATGGCGGTTAAACTCTATATAATTCGTATATTGTCGGCCATTATTTCTGGCTCAATGTAGTGTCTGGAAAAGATCCGAGTTAGTACTTGCTTTTGAAAAATGGAATTCGCTCTTTTGTATGTCTTTGTCCGTCACTTTCATAGCACTCTTGATGGCTAATTGGAGTTGTCTGATGCAATCTGACACAAGAATTTACATTACATATGGTATTAGTGATGACATCTACTTGAAAACACATATAGAACTGAAGAGTTGCCATGAAATCGACCACCTGCGGACAATGGTTGCCCTGGGTGTGCCTTCCTAACTAATCTTCAGACTCGAAGACAAGCATTATTATAATTATTAATGTTTCTGTAGTGAGAGAGAGAGACAGAGATAGAGAGAGAGAGAGCGAAAGTCCAAAATATATACACATAGGTTTTAATGTGTTAGCCAGTATAGAATAAGGAGGTGCGGTGGCCGAGTGGTAAAGCGCTTGTTTTCCGACCCTGGGATCCATGTGTCAAATCCTGGTGAAGACTGTGATTTTTAATTTTTGATTTTTTGGGCAGCTTCCTGACATTAGTTGGGGAAAAGTCAAGGCGGTTGTTCGTTGTGCTGGCCACATGACACCCTCGTTAACCATAGGCCTCAGAAACTGATGGCCTTTACATCATCTGCACTATTGACAAGAAGTTTTGAAAGGGGGACTTTACTATTATAGTATTGAAGAATATTGGGACCATTTCTTTTTTAGTATTGAAGAATATTGGGACCATTTCTTTTTTAGTATTGAGGAATATTGAGACCATTTCTTTTTTAGTATTGAAGAATATTGAGACCATTTCTTTTTTAGCATTGAAGAATATTGGGACCATTTCTTTTTTAGTATTGAAGAATATTGAGACCATTTCTTTTTTAGTATTGAAGAATATTGGGACCATTTCTTTTTTAGTATTGAAGAATATTGGGACCATTTCTTTTTTAGTATTGAGGAATATTGGGACCATTTCTTTTTTAGTATTGAAGAATATTGAGACCATTTCTTTTTTAGTATTGAAGAATATTGGGACCATTTCTTTTTTAGTATTGAAGAATATTGGGACCATTTCTTTTTTAGTATTGAAGAATATTGGGACCATTTCTTTTTTAGTATTGAGGAATATTGAGACCATTTCTTTTTTAGTATTGAAGAATATTGAGACCATTTCTTTTTTAGCATTGAAGAATATTGGGACCATTTCTTTTTTAGTATTGAGGAATATTGAGACCATTTCTTTTTTAGTATTGAAGAATATTGGGACCATTTCTTTTTTAGTATTGAAGAATATTGGGACCATTTCTTTTTTAGTATTGAGGAATATTGGGACCATTTCTTTTTTAGTATTGAAGAATATTGAGACCATTTCTTTTTTAGTATTGAAGAATATTGGGACCATTTCTTTTTTAGTATTGAAGAATATTGGGACCATTTCTTTTTTAGTATTGAAGAATATTGGGACCATTTCTTTTTTAGTATTGAGGAATATTGGGACCATTTCTTTTTTAGTATTGAGGAATATTGAGACCATTTCTTTTTTAGTATTGAAGAATATTGAGACCATTTCTTTTTTAGTATTGAAGAATATTGGGACCATTTCTTTTTTAGTATTGAGGAATATTGGGACCATTTCTTTTTTAGCATTGAAGAATATTGAGACCATTTCTTTTTTAGTATTGAAGAATATTGGGACCATTTCTTTTTTAGTATTGAAGAATATTGAGACCATTTCTTTTTTAGTATTGAAGAATATTGAGACCATTTCTTTTTTAGTATTGAAGAATATTGGGACCATTTCTTTTTTAGTATTGAAGAATATTGGGACCATTTCTTTTTTAGTATTGAAGAATATTGAGACCATTTCTTTTTTAGTATTGAGGAATATTGGGACTATTTCTTTTTTAGTATTGAAGAATATTGAGACCATTTCTTTTTTAGTATTGAGGAATATTGGGACCATTTCTTTTTTAGTATTGAAGAATATTGAGACCATTTCTTGTACTGTTTTTCTTTTTCAGAACGCTCTCAATCTTTCCTGCACATCTGATTTGGTGACAGAAAAACATTTTTCTCAAATGTCCCCGTGAGTCAAATGTAAAACTAGTGCTGAGAAGTAGAGAAACATTTGAATAGACTAAACATGACCACCCGATGGAAATGCTTCGGTTGGCGCATTGCTTCTGAACAGGAGGACACTAAGGTTGAGACCCCAAACGACGCAGAAGTTCAAGAGATATTGGATGCTATAAAACGTGTTAAGGTGAAGCAAACCAAAGAACCTTCAAAAAATTGCCAGAACAGAGCAGGTCTCTCTGAGCTCAAAAAGTTTAAGGAAAAATACAAGGACAGAGTGAATATCGCGGACCGTCTCAGAAAAGGGAGAGACTACAACGAAGATAGCCACGACACGCTTCTCCACGCTGCAGCTCTTTATAACGACGATGATGAAGTCATCAAAATGCTGATGACCTGTTGCCCAGACCTGATCAACATTCCCAGAACAGGCCGTTACGAGGGGCAAACCGCGTTGCACATCACGCTCTCTCGGGGCAAAATTAAATTATCTGAAGCTATTTTGAATTCCACTAAAAACGAGAGGGATGTATTATCTGCTAAAGCCAGGGGGTCAAAGTTCAAAAAGACTATAATGTTGGGAGAGACTGTTCTCTCGGTAGCAGTACTGTCTCTGGATAAAGATTTGGTCGATCTTCTACTAGGATACCGCGCTCCATTGGATGAAGTCAACAGAAAGGGGGACACTGTGGTTCATTCCTTAATTCGCTACGCAGCACTGGATACCAGCAACATCCCGAAAGTTATTGCAATGCTGAAACATCTTCATGACCGAGGATTTAAAATTCTACAAGGAGAACACGAGAGTCTTCACAAACTATGGTTCAAAGAGAACAATATGAAACTGACTCCACTGAAGCTAGCAGTCAAAAAGGGACTTTTCGACCTCGTCAAGACAATGTTAAAAATGAAGAAAGTATTTTGTTTCAATTTACCTTTAAGCGGAAGTCTAGATTCTACATACTACGATATCACAGAAATTGACCCGGAAACGCAAAGCTTGTATTCTAAAAAAGAGGAAGAAAAGTCCTATTCTTTTCAACACAGCCACGAAACAAAATCAGTAACGTGTTTCCAGAGACTCCGCTCCTATTTCATTCAGCCTCAATCAGTGGTTGAAATGATGAGTACATTAAAGTTCACTCAGGTTCAGCAGTTGATTGACATTCAGATCATCAAACTTGTCATCACTAAACGGTGGAAGAATTGCAAAAAACTATACAAAGCCTTTATAGTGCTGCATCTGATTGCAATAATACTACTGACAACATCAGCATATTACCGAAAATATATAGTCCATACCCAAAAGTGTATGAATACGAAAACTGATTGCGCCATTCAAGAATTGTACGCTTACGTGGTTCCGTGGATTCTCATGGTTTATGGACTATTTCTTCTTTTGACAAGACTTTTTAGGCGGTCAATTTTCAGAAAAGGTTTCTGGCGGATAAAACGCCATAATAATTTCTTATACACAGTGTGTCTGATATTGTTTTCTGTTGGTCTTATTATCGACTTCTTGTTATATGTCAATCATAAGGACAGCAACGACGTGTTCGTTATAAATCTTCTATGTGGATCTTGGTTCTTTTTCTTCTTCCTACGTGGGTTTAAAATGTTTTCCTATTACACCGTCATCTTTCACACCATTATTTTAGGAGATTTGGTTCGTTTCGGGTTAATCATTTGTATAGAATTCACAGCTTTTACGTTTGCGATGTACATCATTCTGACGGGACATGACAGCGTGGAGGAGTTTAATACGTTTGAGAACACCACTTTAACAATGTTTGGTTACATGCTGGGATTGAAAGATTTGGACTTGCTTCGGGACGTGGACCTGGAAACTCAGAGGCTGGTAGCAGTGATTTATATAATCTTCATCATCGTGACTTACTTAATCCTTCTCAACTCTCTCATCGCCATGATGACCCGCACCAGCAGCGCCTCGCATGTGGAACAGAAGCTGATGACGCTGCTTCAGAGGTCTTCGGTGTCTCTGTTCTTTGACGGCGTCGTGTTCTTTTATAACACTGTTTACGACAAAGCTGTTGGCCGCAGTGCTGTTGGCGACTATCGCCTCGTTGAGAACAGATTCTACATGGCCATGAAGAAAGAACAGATGCGGAAGATCATGAGCTCGAAGCAGATCCAAGAAAACGTAACTCTTAAAGATTTGAAGTACGAGTTATGTAAACTTGCCAAGGAAATTGAGAGAAAGAACAAAGGTAACAATGCCGAGAAGAGTGACGACAAGAGCCAAAGTAACAAAGCCATGGAGATTGACGACAAGAGCCAAAGTAACAAAGCCACGGAGATTGACGACAAGAGCCAAAGTAACAAGGCCACGGAGATTGACGACAAGAGCCAAAGTAACAAATCCATGGAGAGCCCCAAGAAGGAAGAAAAAATAGTAAAACAAAGGAAGTCATGCGAGAAGTCGGAGGTTCACTTGGATATTTATGACTTGAATTAAGGGATGTTGCAAAGAAAACAGGTTAAGACATTCA
Source organism: Biomphalaria glabrata (assembly GCF_947242115.1). Lineage (NCBI taxonomy): Eukaryota > Metazoa > Mollusca > Gastropoda > Planorbidae > Biomphalaria > Biomphalaria glabrata. The sequence continues at coordinate 7,701,437 of NC_074719.1, forward strand.
ACAACTATTACTATAACTGAAACATCATATAATGGAAATTATTTTTGTTATTTTCTAAATGAAGGATTAAAATGTATGTACAGAACATATGGTACAGACTAAACAGTACATTTTTTTAAATAATCAATAGTCTTAGAAAATACAATAACAGAATTGAAAACTATATTGTCTTTTAAATATTATATTGTATTATATTTATAATTATATTGTATAATTTCTCAAAAGTTTAACAAAAAAGTTCTTAACATTTGTTTGTAGTTGCATTTTATTTGAATTTCTATAAGATAAAGTTATAGATACAGTTTAAAGTATTTTATTTTGTTCCTTAGATAAATTTGTATTTCTTTTGATTCCTTAGATCCAAATTTTAAATATTTCTGGTTATTGTTGTTTAGATAAACTTCTATCATTAAGGGTCAAGAAATATATACAAATTAATTTACATATAAAAAAAACAAAACCCAATGAAATACTTAGACACAAAGATAGAGGCATATTTCTTATTCCATACGCTAGAACGAATTCGTATAAGCGCTCCTTCTTCCGTAGTTCCATTAGAGAATGGAATGGGTTGCCTGAGTCAGCCAGGAAAAACCAACAACTTAGCAGAGTTTAAGTCATTGACTAACATGCATGACTAGATTGACACGTGACATGCGTAAGACGTTGTTATCTTCTTTGAAGTACGTAACGTAACATAAGAACAATCCAGAAAGGTCTTTTAAGGGTTAACATATGCAACTATCAGAGTCCCCTTGTTCATTGGTAAGTAGTTATAGATCATTAGTATTTTCGGTGTACTTCTGATGTTATCATAGTACATTATTCGTCAGTCAAATTATTATAATATCCATATAATTTGTATAACTGATTTATGGTTTATGTGGATTTGTTAATTACTAAATTACCTTTTTTTTTTTAATTTTTTTTTACAAAGCTTTTATCAGCTCTGTCTGTCTGGCAAATCGTTGGTGCACGTGATTTCTCCCACACCCAATCTCCAATCAACTAGAAATTTTGCACAATTATTTCTTGTACCTGACAAAACAATAATCAATTTTTAAAAGTTTAACCATTAAATTACTTTGTTTGGTATCGAACAAGGGAAAGAAATAGTATATGACTGATATATTTGTATAAGTTGAATTAGCCCCTTACCTCCCTTTTAAGAAGGCTTGAGCCTTGAGTTCAAATTCAAGGCGTGCAATTTTTTTTTCTACATGCATTTAAAAAGCGATCACGGTAAATTCACACAGATACACCCCCCCCCCCTTTCTTCTCCCCTTTCCCAACAGGTCCAGACAATTGATAGGTTCATAGCGCACTGAGAGAGCTAAAAGCATGAAGCTTAACAAAATAAAATCGGTAATAATATTTCTAATCGCACAGATGTATTGTTGTTGGTCTAGATCTATTGCACATATAATTACAGGACTGATCCAAACTGATCCAATTACACTTGGTATAAGCTTTGTTTGTTTGTTTTTAAGTATTTTTTTGTTTTTCTTGTTTCATTACTGCTTTAATTACTTGTTTAGGTAAATTGAGTTCAAAGACATTAAACTCATGAAAAATATATTCCCCACTGTGTTCCTTAAGTGTGTATATAGAGATACTATAAATGTTTGAAATATTCTATGCACCAGCATAGCTTATAGGAAACAAAAGTTTTCAAAGATCATTATTTATTTCTACGTAGTCAGTAATTAAACAGGTTGGGCTTATGTGACTACCACCACTACCAGGCTCCGTTGCATTTTCACCCTTCCTTCTACTACTGTTGTGTTTGGCATCTGCCATTCACGACCCTCCCTTTATGCTCGCTCTCCATATGGATCTATCCAGTGCCACTTTTTCCCAGCTGCTAGTGTCGATTTCTTCATGTGACCGCAGCTGTGAATCGAGGGAGAGAGAGAGAGAGAGTAATTAAACACACATAATGCATGGCTATCACTAAATGAAGCTGTATAAATGCTTGCATGTGTTAGATAATGCATAACTTCGACTGACGCTACGCTGTTAAAATGCGTATATATGTGTGACATAATTCTTGAAGCGACTCACCCAAAATAGTAATGTATTGTATTGATTACACAATCCTCTTGGCGTCTCTTTAAACGGAATAACCTGGCGCTGTGAAGCCAGTCTTTACTTGATCTTCCTATGAGGGTCAAACGTTCCCTTCAAGAATAAGATTATAATCTCCATTGTGTGTTCATCTAGAGACCATGTTAATTAGAGACCTTTAGAGACTAGCTTCTTATCTTATTATGTTAATTATAAAATGTATTAAGTTTTTCGTTAAGACAACGTCGTCCTTCGCGTATCTATGTGTCAATCTTGTTTACTCATTTCTATGATCTTATGGCACTGGGGAAAAAGAGACACTAATTGGAACTCGCCCCAACAAATGGAATAAGTAATGTGTTTTTACCTTTGTCTCTTTCTGTATTACTTTTTAGCGGCCCCCGATAGGGGAAAAGACGCTATTAGACTTTATTATTATTATTATTAGTCGCTATTTATGCGGCCTGTCTGTCCGTCTGTCCGTCCGTCCCATTTAGATCTCAGAAACTAGAAGAGAAAATGAAAATCGTACATAATGATATTTTAGATCATTCAAAGTTCTGATACAACGGCTACTTTTTTTCTTTTCCGAAAGTGAACAATCTAATTTTTAAAATTATGTAAGCAGATTTTTCAAAAAAATTTCACCACTTTTCAGTGAAAAACTTCAGGGGAAGTAATTCTTATTAAAAATTTCACAAGCTTCTTCATTAATAAATCATGCTTCATTCATAGATTCGCGCATTGGTACAAAAAAAAATGCATCTAAGGTCACGATTGAAAAAGTATTAATGGATCATTATAAAATACATTTTCCATTTGAAATAGAATACTGATTTAAATGTGTTTTTTTTTAAAGAATTTTAATACGAACGTCGTTTCTATTGTAAGTTACAAGAAAAAAAAAACACTACTTTTATACCGCGCAGTTTTCACACATCCTCAATAGGCTATACATTTGACAACAATCTAAATTACAATAAATAGAGGACAGATCTACATATTTATAATACGAGTTCTAGTCTAGATATCTAGACTTAGATCTAACTCTAAATCTAGACTTAAGAGACTGAGATCTATTTCTAGATCTAGACTTACAGACTTAGATCTATTTCTAGATCTAGGCTTAGACTTAGATCTTGAATCTAGATTTAGATATAAAACTAGGTCTAGATCTAGCTAGATCAATGTCTAGTTAACTCTAGTTTGTTTGTATGACAAATGACAATGGAGACATTAATTTTTATTTGCGAAGGGAAAGTCTTGTCATCTGTACACAATTTTAGCTAAAAGAAGTTAAAGATTTTTTTTTTCGTGTTGCCAATTTATCTAATTTTGTTAGAAGAATAAATCTTTTTTAGTTTCTCTTTATTATAATGTAACATGTTATTAATTTTGAATGTATGGATAAGGTTAATAATTATTATTTTAAAAATTATAAGTGTACTCTAAATGAATCAGATGCTGTGGCTGAGGGCTAAAACACTTGGAACCGGAAGTCCCGTATTGGAATCCTGGTGAAGACTCTAGGTGGACCACTTCGGGGGCCGATTTTGAGTTTGTGTTTCCACACAAACTGACTTTGTAACCTTTTTTTTTTTTAGGTTTTAGTGTTCAGGGTTCTATGTATTACTGCTACTTTACTTTTTGTTTTATGTATTACTAGCCTGACATTACCCGCGGCCTGCGGGTCTAAGTTTGTGTTTACTAATCTAGTGGATTGGATTAAGATGTATGTTAAACTTAGCTAATGATCCTTTCAAGTTTTTCCTCTTTCGCTACGAAAATAAAATTAGGTTTGCGAAAATGGGTTTATCCGAAGCCGATACATTCATATCTATTAAAAACGAAAAGAGCGATAGCTTTGTTAAATGAATGGGATTATAAAAAGAACAATTAAACGAAATAATTTTTAGTACGCGATTCATGAATGAATATAGATCTAGGCCAATCTCAACTCGGCTTCGCAGCTTTCGTAAACGAATGTAGTCTCTTAAAAATGCTTTAGAAAACCAAATTTGAATGTTTATTTGATCAAAATATGAAATGAATGGACTATAATCAGTATGTTCATGTGTTAAAGTATAAATTTATCTGTGCGAAGAGAAGTTTTATCATCTTAGAGTTGAATTAGAGTTTTAGATCTAGGGATGGGATTATAAAGTAAACAATTAAACGAATTAATTTTTAGTTCGCGATTCATTACGGTATTGTCTAATGAAAGAATGTTCGTCAGGAAATCTGTAGTCACATATATAAGGAACTAATTTATGTAAAAAATGCTTTTGAAACACAAAATTGAAGGTTAATTTTATTATATAATGAAATCAATGGATCTTCTTTTGTATTTTCATGTGTCAAAGTAAAAAAACTATCTGCGCAAAGTGTATTTCTTAAAATTAGATCTAGGTCTAAATCCTTTCGATCTTTTCTCATGTCAACATTTAGACATGGCCTAAATCCATAAATACTATAGCTGTAATAGAGTCGGACAACTTTATTTTTTTTTAGGGTCTTAAGTTTGTTTTAGTGCTACAATACATACACTAAGGTCTAAGTTGGTACCCAAGAAACATTCCTGCCAAGTTTTATCAAGATTGGTCAAGCGGTTTTGATGTCTATAAGTAACATACATACACCTCACATTCTACTTTATAGTATAGATTGCTACTTTTTTTCTGTTTTATGTATAATCGCTACTTTCTTTCTGTTTTATGTAGGCCTATTATTGCTACTTTATTGTCTGCTTTATGTATTATTGCTACTTTATTGTCTGCTTTATGTATTATTGCTACTTTATTGTCTGCTTTATGTATTATTGCTACTTTATTGTCTGCTTTATGTATTATTGCTACTTTATTGTCTGCTTTATGTATTATTGCTACTTTATTGTCTGCTTTATGTATTATTGCTACTTTATTGTCTGTTTTATGTATTATTGCTACTTTATTGTCTGCTTTATGTATTATTGCTACTTTATTGTCTGCTTTATGTATTATTGCTACTTTACTTTTAGTCTTCTGTTCCAGCTGTTTCAAAGTTTAGCGATTTCACTAATGGTGTCACTGGTGTCACTGGTGTCAATGGTGTCACTTTCGTCACTTGTTAATATTCACCACTCTGCTTTGCGTTCGTTGTAGTCTATTTGTGCATTCTTGTGTTGAGGGTTCCCAAACTGAGGAAGCATATTGAATATTGGCCTAACAAAAGTCACAAGTATTTCAGTTTTGTTTCAACGATTTGTCTTCTTCTTCTTCATCGTTCTCATTGTTATGTTTGAGTGTTCAGATGACTAGACCAATACATGAGATGAACTGTGCAGTGGTTTCCAAATCAGGGAGCTCTCCATATAGTTTTCTTTCTATTGGGGTGATTTGTGGCCAATGTCTTATACGGGCCTCTTGGTAAAGAGAGCAGTTTTGGAGGACGTGGTCAGCATTCTCTGGTGATACTCCACATGGGCAGATTTCACTGGTTCCAATTTTGAGCTTCCGGTACATGTGTTACGATTTGTCTGATTTCTTAATTATTTCATCAATATGAGGGGCTGGGTCCATCATAACGTTTCAGTTTTTTTTAACACCTAAAAAAGGGGGGGGGGGAGGTTCCTCTTTCAGACCTTGCTGTCTATAGAGCAAATGATTTTAAAGGTCATTTGCTTCTGTGGCCAACGGTTAACGATGGTGTGGCCAGCACAATGGCCAACCGCCTTTACTTTTACTAGTATTTACCAGGATTTGAACCCGGGAACCCCAGTTCAGAAGCTTAGCGCTTTATAGCACTTAAGTCAATATTTCGCGTTGGAATGGCGATCAAAGGGGAAGCGTGGTCGAGAGGCTAAGTGCTCTTGAACTTGGCTTGACTTGGATACCTAGAAGGGGGCTCGAGGTTCGACACCCGACTCGGGCAGAGTTGTGTTTACTGAGCGCCTTAAGACAGCACGGAAAACCAACTCTAGATACTCCTTCCCCCCACCGGTCCACAAATCAGATTGGACCAAAGCGCTCTGAGCATGCTATAAATATCGCTATATAAAAGCTATAATAATAATAATCAAAGCTCTGTCCTCTTTCAGTCGCAAATCGACTAAGGATCATCTCGCATAAAAAGGATGAAAATTGTGAGGGCATTAGCTATGGTCGGAAAGATTTCTTCAACACAGTGACCCCCCTCCCCTCCATGAGGTTGATGTATCCCAAGAAAGGCAGGTGCAAATACAGCGCATCACAGGCTCAGCCAGGGTGTAGCCAAGGGTGCTGCCAGCTGCCCAAGTGTTACCGTCTCCTGAATTTACCTTAAAGGTTGACGCCTGAAGCCTTTTCTTATGTATCTAGCTGAGACTAACGAGCCCGCCCTGACAGAAGCTTACTGGATTGTGGGCCAGTTGCTCGCCTTTCTCCCTTTTTTCTTGTCAGTGATAACAGTTCTACCTGATCCACTATCTAAGCCGCACCTGTAGGCCAAGAGTTGGTCAGAGCGTAGTAGTAACGCATGCAATTGGATAAATGTATAGGTAGTGGGGTGCTTATATTCATTACCACTTCCGGCAATAACAAGCTTATGGAGTGCTGAACTACTGCCCTTGTCTTGAAACATTCGGACTCGAAGTCAGGCCATATTATTTAGGGATTAAGGATTAAGCATAAGGAATGAATATAATTAAAAATAAGATTAGCAAATGTTTGATTTCATCATTATTAGATGTCGGGATGGTTCTTAAATTCTTTTATACTAGTATAGTGTCATGATGAAAGTAATTTTTCCTCGTGGTTGATAATGTTGAAATAAAGAAACACAAAATGAGTAAAGACTTCTTTGAATGTATTTATTTCAATGTTAATTTTTTTTTATCAGGATAATGGGTAAGAGTCGCAATAGTTTACAATCGTATTTACTTTGAAATTGGAGTAACAAAATAATTAAGAAATTCAGAAATCATAGAAGCCTTTCAATTCATTTCAATTCATTTCAAACTTTGCATCCAAATTAAATTTTTAAAAAAAGAATGTAGAACAATTTGACAGGTTCACGGGCTTTCGTTGGAGCATGTTTCCATGGAAGTCGAAATGGCTGAAACGTTTTGTCAGGACTGTGCTCGTCTTTCAAGCCATTTCGGAAAGAACCGAGAATGTCTAGCAGCTTGTATTTTTTGCTCCTTTCAGGTGAGGGAAAATGTTGATAGGCATCTGGATCTGTGGGATGCAAGAACGCACCTTGGTCGAACAGAACAAACTTGGGTTTATTGTTACTTTCATATGTATCATATGTATCCGTGTCAAATGGATGCAAAGAGACACCTTGATTAGCCAACAGCTTTACTTTATTATTGCCTTCAGATGTCAAAACCTGTTGGATGATATTCTTGTCAGTGGGATGCAAAATTACACCTTGATCTTCTAGCAGCTTTACTTTAGTATTGCCGTCAGATGTGGAAATGTATTGATTGACGTCAGAGTTTTTGGAATCCAAGGACACATCTTGAAGGGTCTGCAGATGGATTTTGTTATTGCAATCAGATGTTGAAACCTGTTGGAAAACATTCGAATTTTCAGGAGACAAAAGGACACCATGGTCGGCCGGAAGCAGCTTGACTTTATTATTGTCTTCAGTAACAAAGCTCTGTTGAATGAGATCTCTATTTGTGCGACTCAAACGGCTATCTTGATCGGCCGGAAGATTAAATTTTTTATTGACTTTAGATGTGGACATCTTTTCTTTCCCTTTCCTGAATGTGGGATACAAAGACACAGCTTTATTGGCCTTCAGATTGCCTTTACTATACCGTTCAGATGCTGGAAAATATTTGATGGCATCTGTGTCTGAGGGATCCAAAGACACACCTTGAATAACATCGGTGTCTGAGGGACGCAAAGACACAGCTTGATTAGCCTTCAGATTGCCTTTACCATTGCGTTCAGGGGTTGAGCCATGTTGAAGGGCATCTATGTCTGAAGGATCCAAAGACACATCTTGAATAACATTAGTGTCTGAGGAATGCGAAGATACAGCTTGATTAGCCTTTAGTTGGGCTTTACTATTGCTTTCAGATGTTGAAAGATGTTGGATAATATCTGTGTCTAAGGCATCTAAAGACACACCTTGAATAACATCTGTGTCTGTAGGAGGCAAAGACACACCTTCATCAGCTTTCGGATTTGTTTTCTTGTTGCCTTTCGATGTCGAAACCAGCTGAAGGATATCTTTGTCTATAGGATACTCACTTTGATCATCCGGATACTTCTTGACTTGGTTAATGCCTTCAGATTTTGAGAGGATTTGCTTGAAATCTGAGTTTTTGGGATCTAAAGACACACCTTGATCGCCCACCATAGTTACTCTATTACTGTCTTCATAAAAGGGAACCTTACCATTGACATCTGTGTTTAAGGGACGCAAAGGCTTATGTCGACCGGCTGCTTGATTAATATTATCATTGTCTTCAGATATGGGACCGTTATCATTGACATCTGTGTTTGAGGGACGCAAAGGCTTATGTCGACCGGCTGCTTGATTAATATTATCATTGTTTTCAGATATGGGACCGTTATCATTGACATCTGTGTTTGAGGGGCGCAAAGGCTTATGTCGACCGGCTGCTTGATTAATATTATCATTGTTTTCAGATATGGGACCGTTATCATTGACATCTGTGTTTGAGGGGCGCAAAGGCTTATCTCGACCAGCTGCTTGATAAACATTATCATTGTCTTCAGATATTGGATCGTTATCATTGACATCTGTGTTTGAGGGGCGCAAAGGCTTATGTCGACCGGCTGCTTGCTTGATTTTATCATTGTCTTCAGATATGGGACCGTTATCATTGACATCTGTGTTTGAGGGACGCAAAGGCTTATGTCGACCGGCTGCTTGCTTGATTTTATCATTATCCAAGGATATGGGACCGTTATCATTGACATCTGTGTTTGAGGGACGCAAAGGCTTATCTCGACCAGCTGCTTGATTAATATTATCATTATCTTCATATATGGGACCGTTATCATTGACATCTGTGTTTGAGGGGCGCAAAGGCTTATCTCGACCAGCTGCTTGATAAACATTATCATTGTCTTCAGATATTGGACCGTTATCATTGACATCTGTGTTTGAGGGGCGCAAAGGCTTATGTCGACCGGCTGCTTGCTTGATTTTATCATTGTCTTTAGATATGGGACCGTTATCATTGTCATCTGTGATTGAGGGACGCAAAGGCTTATCTCGACCGGCTGCTTGATTAACATTATCATTGTCTTCAGATATGGGACCGTTATCATTGACATCTATGTTTGAGGGACGCAAAGGCTTATCTCGACCAGCTGCTTCATAAACATTATCATTGTCTTCAGATATTGGACCGTTATCATTGACATCTGTGTTTGAGGGACGCAAAGGCTTATCTCGACCAGCTGCTTCATAAACATTATCATTGTCTTCAGATATGGGACCGTTATCATTGACATCTGTGTTTGAGGGACGCAAAGGCTTATCTCGACCAGCTGCTTGATTAATATTATCATTGTCTTCAGATATGGGACCGTTATCATTGACATCTGTGTTTGAGGGGCGCAAAGGCTTATGTCGACCGGCTGCTTGCTTGATTTTATCATTATCCAAGGATATGGGACCGTTATCATTGACATCTGTGTTTGAGGGACGCAAAGGCTTATCTCGACCAGCTGCTTGATTAATATTATCATTGTCTTCAGATATGGGACCGTTATCATTGACATCTGTGTTTGAGGGACGCAAAGGCTTATCTCGACCAGCTGCTTGATTAATATTATCATTGTCTTCAGATATGGGACCGTTATCATTGACATCTGTGTTTGAGGGGCGCAAAGGCTTATGTCGACCGGCTGCTTGCTTGATTTTATCATTGTCTTTAGATATGGGACCGTTATCATTGACATCTGTGATTGAGGGACGCAAAGGCTTATCTCGACCGGCTGCTTGATTAACATTATCATTGTCTTCAGATATGGGACCGTTATCATTGACATCTGTGTTTGAGGGACGCAAAGGCTTATCTCGACCAGCTGCTTGATTAATATTATCATTGTCTTCAGATATGGGACCGTTATCATTGACATCTGTGTTTGAGGGGCGCAAAGGCTTATGTCGACCGATTGCTTGCTTGATTTTATCATTGTCTTTAGATATGGGACCGTTATCATTGACATCTGTGTTTGAGGGACGCAAAGGCTTATCTCGACCGGCTGCTTGATTAACATTATCATTGTCTTCAGATATGGGACCGTTATCATTGACATCTGTGTTTGAGGGACGCAAAGGCTTATCTCGACCAGCTGCTTGATTAACATTATCATTGTCTTCAGATATGGGACCGTTATCATTGACATCTGTGTTTGAGGGGCGCGAAGGCTTATCTCGACCAGCTGCTTGATTAACATTATCATTGTCTTCAGATATTGGACCGTTATCATTGACATCTGTGTTTGAGGGACACAAAGGCTTATCTCGACCAGCTGCTTGATTAATATTATCATTATCTTCAGATATGGGACCGTTATCATTGACATCTGTGTTTGAGGGACGCAAAGGCTTATCTCGACCGGCTGCTTGATAAACATTATCATTGTCTTCAGATATGGGACCGTTATCATTGACATCTGTGTTTGAGGGACGCAAAGGCTTATCTCGACCAGCTGCTTGATTAACATTATCATTGTCTTCAGATATGGGACCGTTATCATTGACATCTGTGTTTGAGGGGCGCAAAGGCTTATGTCGACCGGCTGCTTGCTTGATTTTATCATTGTCTTCAGATATGGGACCGTTATCATTGACATCTGTGTTTGAGGGGCGCAAAGGCTTATCTCGACCAGCTGCTTGATTAACATTATCATTGTCTTCAGATATTGGACCGTTATCATTGACATCTGTGTTTGAGGGGCGCAAAGGCTTATGTCGACCGGCTGCTTGATTGATTTTATCATTGTCTTTAGATATGGGACCGTTATCATTGTCATCTGTGTTTGAGGGACGCAAAGGCTTATCTCGACCGGCTGCTTGATTGATTTTATCATTGTCTTTAGATATGGGACCGTTATCATTGACATCTGTGTTTGAGGGGCGCAAAGGCTTATCTCGACCAGCTGCTTGATTAACATTATCATTGTCTTCAGATATGGGACCGTTATCATTGACATCTGTGTTTGAGGGGCGCAAAGGCTTATGTCGACCGGCTGCTTGCTTGATTTTATCATTGTCTTCAGATATGGGACCGTTATCATTGACATCTGTGTTTGAGGGGCGCAAAGGCTTATCTCGACCAGCTGCTTGATTAACATTATCATTGTCTTCAGATATTGGACCGTTATCATTGACATCTGTGTTTGAGGGGCGCAAAGGCTTATGTCGACCGGCTGCTTGATTGATTTTATCATTGTCTTTAGATATGGGACCGTTATCATTGTCATCTGTGTTTGAGGGACGCAAAGGCTTATCTCGACCGGCTGCTTGATTGATTTTATCATTGTCTTTAGATATGGGACCGTTATCATTGACATCTGTGTTTGAGGGGCGCAAAGGCTTATGTCGACCGGCTGCTTGCTTGATTTTATCATTGTCTTTAGATATGGGACCGTTATCATTGACATCTGTGTTTGAGGGACGCAAAGGCTTATCTCGACCGGCTGCTTGATTAACATTATCATTGTCTTCAGATATGGGACCGTTATCATTGACATCTGTGTTTGAGGGACGCAAAGGCTTATCTCGACCGGCTGCTTGATTAACATTATCATTGTCTTCAGATATGGGACCCTTATCATTGACATCTGTGTTCGAGGGACACAAAGGCTTATCTTGACCGTCTGCTTGATTGGCTTTATCATTGTCTTCCGATATTGGACCCTTATAGTTAACTTTTGTTTTTGAGTGGCGCAAAGGCTTATCTTGACCGGCTGCTTGATTGGCTTTATCATTGTCTTCAGATATGGGACCCTTATAATTGACATTTGTTTTTGAGGGGCGCAAAGGCTTATTTTGAGATTCTGCTAGATTTAGGTTATTATTGTCTTTAGATATAGAAACATCAAAATCGATTTTTGCCATTGAGGGACGCCAAGGCTTATCTTGATCGGTTGCTAGCTTGACTTTATCATTGTCTTCAGATATCGAGCCCTTATCATTGACCTCTCTGTTGGTTAGACGCAAAGACTTTTCTTTATCGTCCAGTAGATTGACTGCATTTTTGTCTTGAGAAATGGAAATCTGTTCCTGAGCAGCTTGGAGATTGGTTTTGTTACGGCCTTTATTTGTGACAACGTATTGTTTGATATCTACGTTCTTGTTATGCAGGGATACGTAGTTAGAGGCCAGAACATTGTTTTTATTATTGTCTTCAGATTCGAAACTATCTTCTTTGACATCTGTGCTCGTGGGATCCAAGGACACTTTTTGATAGGCCAGCATATTATTGCCTTTAGATGAAGTAACATCCTGACGTACGTTCGTGTAATTCGGCGAAGTCACGTATTGAGCAGCCTGTAGCCTGGTGTTATTTTTGCCTTTAGATGTGGTCACGTATTCTTTGATATCTGTGTTATGGGTATGCAAAGACGTGTCTTGAATGGCCTGCAGCTGGCCCTCAGATGTGAAATCCTTTTCTGCCAAATGTTTGTTTGTCAGAGGCTTTGATAAATCTTGTTTGGCCTGGGCGTCGACGTCATTGTTATCTCCTCGGTTCCAATCTTTTGCTGTGGTATACAAAAATGATTAGAAATTATCATAAAGACTCCTAGAAATAATGTATCTGCATTAGTACTCATATTAGACACACTGATGTCTCTAGATCTATAGTATTCTATAGCGTACACGACAAATGGTTCTCGCGACAAAAGGTTCATATGACAAATGGTTCAAACGAACAAATGGTTCATCCAACAAATGGTTCACACGACAAATGGTTCACACGACAAATAGTTCACACTACAAAAGGCTCACATTTTGCTATAATTGAATATAGATAGATACATATGCTCAACCTGTGACCGCAGCTGTCTATCAAGGATTGGCCTAAGTCACACAAGAAGCAGCAAAGGGAAAAGACTGTCTCTTGAGATATAAAATGCCACAGATATATATATATAGATATATACCGTGTATATATATATATAAATATATATATATATATAGATAGATAGATAGATAGATAGATAGATAGATAGATAGATAGATAGATAGATAGATAGATAGATAGATAGATAGATAGATAGATAGATGGATAGAAGGATGGATGGATGAATAGATGGATGGATTGATGGGTGGATGGATGGATGGATAGAGAGCACGTACCAAAGGAAAGACAAGTGCCTAAACAGTTTGGGGTCAACAGCGTCGCAGGCTCTGACAAGGTCTCCGGCTCCTGATGTTTAGTGAAATTTGACTACATAATCCTTTCTCATGATTGGGTACAGCTGCAAGACAGACTGGAAGAGGTTTGAATTCAGTGTTTTCCTGTTACTAACGAGACATTCCTGCCAGAAGCTTACTGGTTTGAGTTACTCGCTCTCACCCCTTCTTCATTTAATGGCAACAGTTCCGCCGGACTCAATATCTGAGCCACATGTGAAGGCTAGAGGTTGGACTAGATAGATAGATAGGTAGATAGATAGATAGATAGATAGACAGATAGATACATACATACATAGATAGATGCATAGATACATAGAGCTGAGCTAGCCAGGAAAACCAGAATTCAGGTCATTGGTTAATATGTATGACTAAATGCATGACGTAATTATCTTCTTTTTTTTTAAATAACGTCTGTTTCATATAAGATAAGAATATACATAGATAGATAGATAGCTAGATAAATAGATGAGTAGGTAGATAGATAGATAGATAGATAGATAGATAGATAGATAGATAGATAGATGAGTAGATAGATAGATAGATAGATAGATAGATGAGTAGATAGATAGACAGATAGATAGATAGATAGATAGATAGATAGATTGATGAGTAGGTAGATAGATAGATAAATAGATGGATAGATAGATAGATAGATAGATAGATAGATAGATAGATAGATGAGTAGGTAGATGAGTAGGTAGATAGATAGATAGATAGATAGATAGATGGATAGATAGATAGATAGATAGATAGATAGATAGATGAATCTCTACTTTACAGATTGCGCAGCCACAGTTTGCCATGATGATTTCATCAGCATCTCTCTTGCTCATCTTTTGTTCATTTCGACATAAAGCTGCACACATTTTTGGTGACAAACTGAATGCAAATGGCAAGATGTAGGCCATACTCCAAATAAACACCAGAACCAACATTCTAAAAATAAATTTAAACAAGACAGAGAAAAATGTCATTCAGAATTATAGCCCATAGATCTATTTATTGTTTATAATCTAAGACAGTCTGGATCAACTGTTGGCTATAATGTGTAGCCCTGAGTTCATTTGTTTATTTAAAAAATCACTATCCAAATGCACAGATCATAAGTTTACCAAAAAGCTACTCAGACCATGCTCAGACAATGTCAGGCTGTAAATGATCCAACTGTATATCAAATCTGTACTTCTAAAATTATTTGCATAACAGAACTTTTCACGGTCTGACATTACAAATAGACAACATATTTTTCAATTATGATTTTCAATGGCAAAAATGACATGGTAATGTGAACTTTGAAATAACAATCCTGCACAAAATGTCCTCCAAAATTTAAAATAATATATTTACAACAGAAAAAACAATTTTTTTAGAGGATATTAGAATTCAAGTTTCTAACTTACTTTAGACATGTACCAGTCGGCCGGCTAACAAACTAATTTAATAGAAAAATGAATAGTAATTTTTAAAAAGCAAAGTTCTAGCTTTTGATAAAGCGACTCCTTGCTGAGAACACAGTCCTAACACATAGCTCTGAAACCAAAATTACCTTACCTGCTGTCTAAACCGCCACCTACTTTGTAATATGGAATCAGTAGGTAACTATTTGAATGTGAACACAAGTCTTGCATTGATCTTCCAGTTTCATCAGCTTTGATCATTGTTCAAACTTTTAGCTTGTTAAGAAAAACAAAGAACCTAATTACAACCAACGAGATAACACCGGTTCTAGGATTATCAGTAATACTAGCCCCAAGAATTGGTCCTAATTTATATTTTAAAAATACACTGTGCGAACCATTTATCACGACTGAAAAGAACTTCAGGATCATAAGCTGGTCAGAACAAGTGTATGAAACTAATGCTGACGATGCCGTGGCGACAGAATTACCTAGCTGCTTAATCTTTGGGGCTTATCAAGCAGTCTGTTCGCTATCATCTCGATCTAGATAGGAGGGTAAAATAAGTACATGTATTCCTTTCAGACCTGGCCATCTATGGACCCAGAGGATGTCTGTTCGCCTGTTTTCTATGTTTTTGGGGTCTCCTCATGGCATGAAGCTGTGAGTCTCGGAGTCTCAAGATTTGAAGCAAGAAGAGTGGCCAGGGTGAATAAGAGCCGAACCAATAAAACGCTGAGAGAAGAAGCAGGCCCATCTGCAACTGACCTAACCCACCCATACCAAGTATGCGGCCGGCTTTTTAAAGCGAGGATTGGACTTTACAGCCATCTTAAATCACGAAGGTGGAGCTATTAACTATATATATATATAAATATATTTTGTTTGTGGCCAACGGTTAACTATGGTGTTATGTAGCTGACACAACTAACAAACACATTAATTTCCCCAAGAAAGTCAAGTTCCTCTTAGCAGGAGCGGATTAGCTATACGGTCGTTCGGGCTCTGTGGGCCAGTACTAAACGGATCGGTGGGTCCGCCGAATGGGCCACATCTGTATGATAGTAAGTCCCTTTTTGCCTTTTTTAAACATACTTTTACAGATTTTAGACTTTAATAGGCCCCTACGTTACGCTTTAATCCTTTATACACTAAAGCGATTAACAAGCACAAAGGGTATATTTCTAATAGCCCTTGAAAAGACTCATTAAGTGTGAACATACTCGGGGAAATCTATAACGAACTCTGAATTTATAAACCAGTAACCGTACTATTTTCCGATATCGTGGGGTAGTATCGTTAACTGTAAGCCCATTCTATTTGTCCCGAATTGAATCATAGATGACATGCCCCAGTTGGACCGGGGTCACGGGGTCACGAAGGTCCGACACCATTCGATATAGAAGGCCTGAACACTGACCTTGCAACGTCACAACCTGTGGGCAGTTTAGTCCAATCGCTCGTTGCCACGTCGTACAGACCTGTGACGTGGCAACGAGCTGTAGGTCTAAATTTTGTATTTTGTTGGCTTTTATTAAAAATACCTCTTCAATATGAAAAACAAAAGCAAATTATGCACTCAAAATGTTATGAGCGTAGCTAAATGGGTTTTGACTTAGTTTTGAGTTTAAACCCCTTTCAGCGGGGTTAGAAGGTAAAAAAAATACCTCTTTAATATTAAAAACAAAGCAAATTATACACTCAAAATTTTATAAGTGTAGTCAAAGGGGTTTTGAGTTTAAACATCTCTCCAGCGGAGTTTGAAGCTAAAAATTACCTTTTCAATATAAAAAAAAGCCAATTACACACTCTAAAATCTATGAGCGTAGCCAAAGGGGTTTTAAGTTTAAACCCCCGCCAGCAGGTTTGAAGCTAAAAAATACACCTTCAGTGTAAAATAAAAAGCGAACTACGCACTCAAAATGCTATGAGCGTTCCCAAAAGGGGTTTTGAGTTTAAACCCCCTTCAGAGGGGTTTGATGCTAAAAAATTCCTCTTCAATATAAAAAAAAGCAAATTACACACTAAAATTATTGAACGTAGCCAAGCCAATTGGGGGTTTTGAGTTTAAAATCCCCTTACAGAATGTTTTGAGTTGGAAAACCTCTATCTTCAATATCATTCTAAAGCAAACTACAGTTACCAAATTCTATGACCGTAGCTAAATGGGGTTTTGAATTTTTAAAAAATACAATAACTCCAGAGATTTTTTAGTTTAAAACCCCCAACATATGGTTTTGACGATAAGACATCTCTTTTCGATATAAACTCTAAAAAAAACTACAGTCACTTAATTTCAAAAGCGTATTCAAGAGAGGTTACACATTTCTACCATTGGCGGGGCTCCATTAATAAACTGCAGTGAATAGTCATCTTCCGAAATTGAAGAACACTAAATGTGGCTCAACAAAGATGGCAAAGACAGATTTTAGGAGTCAGTTCTAGAGATCGGGTCTAAATCAAGGACATCCTATGATGAACTGGGTGTCTACCCCTTTGGTAGGATTGTGACAGAGCGTCGCATGAGGTTTGCGGGACATGTTCTCCGACAAAATGAATTACGCATAAGAAGAGTTGCGATGACATCCTAGTACAACTTGGCTCCACACATTCACGGAGGTCCTCAGAGCAGGTGGAAAGAGGCTTCAGACATTACCTGTGACAGTTTTTTTTTTGAGAAAGCTTGACGGCAAATGCGCCGAACGGCGCGGGAGGGTCTAAGTCAGTAAGAATAGCACATTAAGTTTTTGCAATAAAACTTTATAATAGCAGGAAAATGCACTGTAGAATATGCATTTTGTTGGCTTTTATTACCAGAAATAGTGTTTGGCGGCGGGGCTTCGCCCCACGCTGGGGGAGCTCGTA